>NC_073694.1:163517617-163817617 GCF_029784165.1 Wyeomyia smithii
AGTTGGGACAGAGGCTCGTAGTCCTTGGGTCCTGGTTCTATTGTGCGGGGTCTGGTTGCTGGTTTTGTGCTTAAGGTTCAAACGTGTTCTTGTCGTTTTGTTGGGTGTAGACGGAGGGGAACGGGACTAGACTGGGGCGTGGATGGATTTCAGGAAAACGTATATAAGGGACATGTAGGATAGATCACGGCTCGCCAAGACATCACGAACAGGAACAGCCGGCTGTCTACCCTCGGCCTGCAGGGAAGCTATTAATTTAGACCTGGCGTCACGGTGTACAGGGCATGACCAAACCACATGCTCTATGTCGTGATAACCTTCACCACAGGCACAGATACCACTTTCCCCGAGCCCAACACGACGGAGGAGCGCGTCAAATCTATAGTGATTGGACATAAGCCGGGACATCACGCAAATGAAATCCCGACCTACATTCAACCCCTTGAACCACGGGTTCGTCGATACTTTGGGGATTATGGAATGTAACCACCTTCCCAATTCCCCTCTGGTCCAAGCATTTTGCCAACTGATGATCGTATTCTGACGTACAAGTGCGAAAAATTCATTAAAGGCAATTGGTCTTTCATAAATATCACCGTTTGTTGCGCCCACCTTAGCCAAAGAGTCCGCTTTCTCATTACCCGGTATCGAGCAGTGAGAAGGGACCCACGCTAAGGTAATCTGAGTAGATTTTTCGGATAAAGCACTCAGATGTTCCCGTATTTTCCCCAGGAAATACGGAGAGTGCTTAACATCTTTCATCGATCGGAGAGCCTCAATGGAACTGAGACTGTCCGTAAAGATGAAATAATGGTCCGTGGGCATTTTTTCGATAATCCCTAGGGTGTACTGAATTGCAGCTAATTCTGCGACGTAAACAGAAGCAGGATTATCGAGCTTATGGGAGACGGTTAAATTGTTATTGAAGATACCGAAGCCAGTGGACCCATCAAGAAGTGATCCGTCAGTGTAGTACATATTGTCGCAGTTGATGTTTCGATATTTATTGGAAAAAATTTTAGGGATCTGCTGCACGCGTAAATGATCCGGGATTCCACGAGTTTCTTCTATCATGGATGTATCGAAAAACACAGTAGAATCAGAAGTATTTGATAAGTCGACACGATTTGGAATATTCGAAGAAGGGTTAATATTTTGGGACATGTGATTGAAATACAATGTCATAAAACGGGTTTGAGAATGAAGTTCGATTAACCTTTCAAAATTTTCAATCACGGGACGGTTCAAGACATCACATTTGATTAGAATACGAGAAGACAGGCTCCAGAAGCGGTTTTTCAATGGTAGTACTCCAGCTAAAACCTCCAAACTCATCGTATGGGTCGACTGCATGCAACCTAAGGCGATACGCAAACAACGATATTGTATTCGCTCCAGTTTGATCAAATGTGTGTTTGCTGCGGAGCGGAAGCAGAAACACCCGTATTCAATAACAGACAATATCGTTGTTTGGTAAAGCCTTATAAGGTCTCCTGGATGGGCTCCCCACCATTGTCCGGTTATTGTACGAAGAAAATTCACTCTTTGTTGACATTTTTTCATCAGATACCTCACGTGACAACCCCAGGTGCCTTTAGAGTCGAACCAGACACCAAGATATTTGTGTACCAAAACCTGAGAAATCGTTTAACCCATTAATTGTGTTTGAAGCTGAGCAGGTTCATGCTTCCTAGAAAAAACTACTATCTCAGTCTTCTCCGGAGAGAATTCGATACCTAGCTGTAAAGCCCAAGCAGACAAATTGTCCAAGGTATCTTGCAATGGTCCTTGCAAATCGGCAGCTTTGGCTCCTATAACAGAGATTACACTGTCGTCTGCAAGTTGTCTTATCGTGCATGAATTTGCCAGACATTCGTCGATGTCATTTACATAAAAGTTGTAAAGAAGGGGGCTTAAACATGAGCCCTGGGGAAGACCCATGTAGCTAATGCGAAAAGTTGCCAAATCGCCATGCGTAAAATGCATGTGCTTTTCGGACAACAAATTGTGCAAAAAATTGTTCAAAATTGGAGAAAATCCTTGTCGGTGAAGTTTACCCGAAAGAATGTCAATAGAAACGGAATCAAAAGCCCCCTTAATGTCCAAGAACGCAGACGCCATTTGTTCTTTACGAGCATACGCCAGCTGAATATCTGTTGAAAGCAACGCAAGACAATCATTCGTCCCTTTGGCACGGCGGAAGCCAAATTGAGTATCTGATAGTAGACCATTTGATTCGACCCAATGGTCTAAACGACGGAGTATCATTTTTTCCATCAATTTCCGGATACAGGATAGCATTGCAATCGGCCTATAAGAGTTGTGATTAGAAGCTGGTTTCCCTGGTTTTTGGATGGCGATCACCTTCACTTGCCTCCAATCCTGCGGTACAATGTTTTGCTCCAGGAACTTATTGAACAAGTTCAACAAGCGCCTCTTGGCATTGCCGGGTAGATTCTTCAACAAGTTGAATTTGATTCTATCTAATCCAGGCGCGTTATTGTTACAGGACAGGAGGGCAACTGAAAATTCTGCCATCGTAAAAGGTGATTCTATCGCGTCGTGGCCCGGAGACGCATCGCGAACAATATTTTGCTCAGGAACAGAGTCCGGACATACTTTCCTGGCAAAATCAAATATCCACCTACTTGAAGACTCCTCGCTTTCGTTGACCGTTACGCGATTCCGCATTCTTCGGGCTGTGTTCCAAAGAGTGCTCATCGATGTCTCCCTCGACGTCTCGTTCACGAACCGACGCCAATATCCACGTTTCTTTGCTTTAGCCAAGCTTTTAAGCTTGGTATCAAGCTCCGAATACCGTAAATAGTCGCCAGGTATACCTCCCGTCTGGTAGGCCTTAAACGCGTCGGATCGTTGCGTGTAGACATCGGAGCACTCTTGGTCCCACCACGGAGTGGGAGGCCGTTCTTTGACCGTTACGCCGGGATATTTCTTCGTTTGGGCTTGCAACGCGGCGTCGAGAATCAAGCCCGCGAGGAGGTTGTATTCTTCAAGTGGTGAATGATGTTGAATCGACTCGACCGCTTTTGAAATCATTTCCTCGTATAACTTCCAATCGACATTTCGTGTGAGGTCATACGGAATGTCAATTGGTCGCATGCGAGTTGACCCGTTAGTAATTGAAATAAGAATAGGCAGATGGTCGCTACCGTGAGGATCGAGGATTACCTTCCATGTGCAATCCAACCGACGTCGAACATAAGGATAGATCCAAAGCGCTTGGGCGCGCTGGAGGTTTCGGGATACGTGTCATTTCACCGTTGTTTAAAATAGTCATGTCGAAGTCATCGCAAAGGTTATAGATTAAAGAGGAGCGGTTATCATTGTATGGGGAACCCCAAGCCACGCCATGAGAGTTGAAGTCTCCCAAAATCAAACGTGGCGAGGGAAGAAGTTCTATTAAATCAAAGAGCAGCCGTTGCCCAACCTGTGCTCTGGGGGGAATATATATTGAGGCAATACAAAGCTCTTTACCTTGTATTGTCATTTGACATGCGACAACTTCGATGCCTGGAATCGAGGGGAGGTTAATACGATAGAAAGAATAGCACTTTTTAATCCCTAAAAGTACTCCTCCATATGGGGTGTCTCGATCAAGGCGAATAATATTAAAATCATGGAAGTTGAGATCAATATTTGAAGTAAGCCAAGTTTCACAAAGGGAAAATGCATCGCATTTGTTTTTATTTATCAAAACTTTAAACGAATCAATTTTTGGTAAAATACTTCTACAATTCCACTGTAAGACAGAGATAGAATCCTTCATATACGCAGTTGAATTAGGCATCGAAGGATACAATCGCTGCAAGGAGAGGCCATTGGGCAGTCAACTGCTTCAAAAATGATCTAACTGTTGGAAGGAATGCTGTAAGAAAAATTTTAATTGGATCGGGTACATTGAAAGTTTCAAAAATCCAGTCCACAATGTCAGAAAATTTCACTAATCCAGAGTTTGTTTCATCAACTGGGAGTGTAAAAGGAGCAACTGGGGTTTTAGATGTTCCTGGCAGTGCTGGGAACTCCTTCTGGGACTTTAAATTTGCCAGCCCAGGAGGAGTTTGCTTCGGTTTTTCCGCAGCACTGTTTGGTTTGTTTGTAACTTTCATTTCACTTTGAGAAATCTTAGGACCTTTTCTGGGAAGTTTAGGAGAGGAAATATTTTTCCTCTTTCTAGACTCCCCAGGATTGGCGTAAGATGCTCCCGCTGGTGAATCGTCAGAATCGGTTTCCTCAGAGGGCAACAGATCGAAGGGGTTCGAAGTAACGGGAGAAGTGGTAACGGTCTTCTTCAGCATGTCAGCGTAGGAACGCTTTGAACGCTCTTTGAGAGACCGTTTTATTTTATCCCTGCGCTGCATGTACACCGCACATGTCGAGAGCTCATGCAGATTTTCTCCGCAGTGAATACACTTTTCAGCGTTAACACTGCAAGAATCTTCCGCATGAGACTCCCCACACTTGCCACAACGTGCCTTATTGCAGCAGTAGGCGGCTGTATGGCCTAACTGCTTGCAATTCAGGCAGTTCATGACGCGGGGCACGTAGAGCCTCACAGGGAGACGAACCCGGTGGATCGAGACGTGGCTTGGTAGTGCAGACCCGGCGAACGTAACTCGAAACGAGTCTGACGGAGTGTATACTGTTTTGCCACCGATGATCGATGCTGACCGCAATTGCTTGCAGTCGAGCACCTTTACTTCGGGACACGTTTTGTTCTTAAAGCACCCTTTGGCACTTTGCAGTATACACTCGACGGACAGACTCGAATCGGTTATGACACCGTCGATCTCCACGTCTCGTGCGGGTATGTAAACGCGATACTCGCGTGTGAAGAGCTCAGAGCAAGCTATATCGTTGGCCTCTTTCAGGTTACCGACCACGACACGGAGCTTGTTAGGCCGGACCTTGGAAATTTCGGTCACGCCCTTGTACTCCTTCGTCAGGTCTTTAGAAATCTGCAAGAGGTTCAACTTTTTCGATTTCGGTCCTGCCTTTGGCCGAAAATAAACAGTATAGCTGCCCTGGGCTCCGTCTGGGTAAAGCCTGGGGCGAGGGGGGACTGAAGAATGAACAGGGGAGGGGGTAACAGAAGGGTCAGGGTCAGAGGGGTTCGGGGATGGTGGCGCGGGAGGTGAGGGATCTACATCCATCGCGCTAAGTCTAGCGCACTAGCGCTGACAAGAACACGTACCTTTTTATTTCTCCCTTCCAGTAAGGTTGGTTGTCCGATCGTTCGAAGTAGCAGCCGTTACAGCCAGCAGCACCAATACAGCAGCACCAAACAGCCACCAGCAGCGAGCCAGGTGTGAGATCACTCCACACAGCGATACAACTCGCTGACACTGATGGCTTCTTCTTTTTCCCCGTTTGTGTCTCGTCCACTGCTGTAGCACAATCCAGCCAGCAGCCAAATCGGCTTACGCACCAGCTGGCAGTCACGATGCGAAACAGTTGCACAAAGGCACGACCTTGAACCCGGATTTATTTCACTTGACCAGGCAAACAATGCCAACACTTGTTCACACGTCTTTTGTTTTATACTCTATCGGACCGATCACCAAACACGTCCAGTACTGATGCGTGTTCGGCACAGAATGATAATAATAATATTAATAATAATAATAATAATAATAATAATAATAATAATAATAATTATAATAATAATAAAAATATTATAATAATAATAATAATAATAATAATAATAATAATAATAATAATAATAATAATAATAATAATAATAATAATAATAATAATAATAATAATAATAATAATAATAATAATAATAATAATAATAATAATAATAATAATAATAATAATAATAATAATAATAATTATAATAATAATAATAATAATAAAAATAAAAATAATAATAATAATAATAATAATAATAATAATAATAATAATAATAATAATATTAAAAATAGTAATAATAATAATAATAATAATATTGATAGTAATAATATTAATAATGATAATAATTCTAAAGTGAACACTTCACCGAACGTCTAAGTCACGACCTCTCGGCTGCTAGTAGGATCAATCTGGAAGTGTGTCTCCGCAGAACAAACAATGACGATCCAGCTTCGTGTTGTAACACAGTGGCCGTGGTCTTGTAGATGTCATTTGTTGTTGATTTCCACTCGCTCGATCGTATGGTGGTCCGTGCTGCTAGCGGGGTAACAGCGGTGCAGGGGAATTATTCTTGCTGATATATCAGCTGCGTATCGGATCACTGGCGGGGTAGCCTGCCCCTACCAGTATGCAGAAGACGTTTCTGCCGATATACTGCAGCCTATTGTTATCGCACTGCACAAAAACTAACCGACAAAAAAACACCCGTACGATAACTCGTGTATTGTTTTTTTTTTTTTTTTTTTTTTTTTTTAAGGGGGGATTTGTTAGTAGCTTAAGTATTTATGATAAATATTAGTAAATAATGAGTATGTGTGTCCAATCACAAATGGTGACTTCTCAACACTGTTAGAAATTTGTAATTTTAATTGTTAGGATTTGTTTGCTTTCGCAATTAGGACTTATAATTCGTAGGGATTTAAACCTACTTGTCAGGAAAGGGGAAGTAAACTTACAACTAACTTAATTGCTAACTTATTGGCTATAAAGAGAGCTTATCGTAGCAATTGAGGATTGCAACGATTTTTGTCGAAAATTGTTAATAATTTTATTTGACATAGCTTCTAATGGTTCAACACCAGTAAGTCTATGTAATTCGAGTGAACCAAACCAAGGAGGACGCTTCAAAATCATTTTCAGAATTTTATTCTGAATCCTTTGGAGCGTTTTCTTCCTTGTTGAACAGCAACTTGACCAGATCGGTACAGCATAAAGCATTGCTGGTCTAAAAATTTGTTTGTAAATCAAAAGTTTGTTCTTTAAACAAAGTTTAGAATTCCTGTTAATGAGAGGATATAAACATCTCGTATATTTGATGCACTTGGCTTGTATACTCTCAATGTGCTCTTTGAAAATAAGTTTTTTTATCATAAATTAGTCCCAAGTACTTAACCTTGTCGGACCAACTTAAAATAACCCCATTCATCTTGACAACGTGATTATTGTTTGGCTTGAGGAAAGAAGCCCTAGGCTTATGCGGAAAAATTATCATTTGAGTTTTAGAAGCATTGGGAGAGATTTTCCACTTTTGCAAGTAGGAAGAAAAAATATCTAAACTTTTCTGCAATCGACTGCATATGACACGAAGACTTTTTCCTTTTACGGAAATGCTTGTGTCATCGCAGAACAATGACTTTGTGCATCCTGGAGGCAAATCAGGAAGATCTGAAGTGAATATGTTGTACAGGACTGGACCCAAGACTGAACCTTGAGGTACACCTGCTCTGACAGGAAATCTATCAGATTTTGAATTCTGATAGACAACCTGCAGAGTTCGATCAGTAAGATAATTTTTTAAAATTTTGATTACGAAAATTGGAAAATTAAAAGTTTGCAATTTCGCAATCAAACCTTTATGCCAAACACTGTCGAATGCTTTTTCTATGTCTAAAAGAGCAGCTCCAGTGGAATAACCTTCAGATTTGTTAGTTCGTATCATATTAGTAACTCTGAGCAATTGATGAGTTGTGGAATGCCCATGGCGAAATCCAAACTGTTCATCTGCAAAAATTGAATTTTCGTTGATGTGTGACATCATTCTGTTAAGAATAATTCTCTCAAACAGTTTACTTATTGAAGAAAGCAAACTGATTGGTCGATAACTTGAAACTTCAGCTGGGTTCTTATCCGGTTTTAAAATGGGAGTAATTTTTGCATTTTTCCATAATTTGGGAAAATATGCAATTTTGAAGCAGCAATTGAAAATTTTCACTAAAAATTCCATTGTGCTCTCAGGGAGATGTTTGATTAGTATATTAAAGACTCCATCGTCACCAGGTGCTTTCATATTTTTGAAATTTTTAATAATTGATTTAATCTCATTCAAGTTAGTTTCAATTATTTCTGCAGGTAAAAAATTCTGGGAAGAAATTAAATCAAACTGACGTGTGACTTCATTTTCAATTGGACTCACAAAATTCAAATTTGAGTTATGAACACTCTCAAACTGCTGAGCAAGTCTTTGAGCCTTTTGTTCATTGGATACAAGAAAACGTTCACCATCTTTTAAAACTGGAATAGGCTTTGAAGGTTTCTTAAGAATCTTCGACAGCTTCCAAAATGGTTTTGAATATGGTTTCAATTTTTCAACTTTAGTCTCAAAATTTTGATTTCTCAGAAGAGTAAATCTATGCTTAATCTCTTTCTGTAAATCTTTATAAATAGTTTTAAAAACAGGGTCACGAGAACGTTGATATTGACGTCTGCGGACATTTTTCAAACGAATTAGAAGTTGAAGATTTTCATCAATTATTGATGAATCAAATTTCACTTGAACCTTTGGAACAGAATAATTCCTGGCATCAACAATTGCACATTTTAATGCTTCCAAAGCGGAATCAATATTCACTTCGTTTTGCAAATCCAGCTCATTATTGAAATTTCTCTCAATATGAGTTTTGTATCTTTCCCAATTAAAAAACAGAGCTCATAGGGTTTAAAACTGATTCATGTGATAAAGAAAAAGTTATTGGAAGATGGTCAGAATCAAAGTCAGCATGTGTGATCAAATCACTACATACATGACTTTGATCTGTTAGCACCAAATCAATTGTTGAAGGGTTTCTTACAGAAGAAAAGCATGTAGGACTATTCGAAGGCAAAATAGAATAGTATCCTGAAGAACAATCATTGAATAAAATTTTGCCATTGGAATTACTTTGAGAATTATTCCATGAACGATGTTTAGCGTTAAAATCGCCGATCATGAAAAATTTCGAACGATTTCTGGTGAGTTTTTGTAAATCACCTTTAAAATAATTTTTGTGCTCGCGTGTGCATTGAAATGGTAAATATGCTGCGGCAATAAATAAAATCCCAAGTTCAGTTTGAACTTCAATTCCCAAAGTTTCAATAACTTTCGTCTCAAGATGGGGAAGAGCACGATGTTTGATTCGGCGATGAATAACAATTGCAACTCCACCGCCGGAACCCTGAATCCTATCATATCTATGAACCACGTAATTGGGATCATATTTTAATTTTATGTTAGGTTTCAAAAATGTTTCAGTAATAATTGCAATATGCACATTATTTACTGTTAAAAAATTAAAAAGCTCATTCTCATTGGCCTTCAATGAGCGAGCATTCCAATTTAATATTTTAATTGTTTTATTTAAAATCATTGCTAAATTTTAAATTAGAAACAATTTTAATAGTAAAATTTGTGCCTATTTGAATGGCTTCAAACATTGATTTTGCCCGCAACATGGCGTTCATGAGATCGAACATTGCCTGTTGCAAAAAAGAAAGTTTACCTGCCGTAATAGGCCCCAGGCAGTTGACATTAGAAAAAATATTTCGGTCATTTTCGAACTACCAACACTAGGCGGTATAATGTTCGAACTACCTGTAACCTGTGCATAAGTTAAACGGGTATGCAAAGGAGTAGGTAAACTATGCGTCACTGGTACGCTTGGAGAATTTTGTTTTGAAGTTGGTTTTAATTGAGAAATTGAATTTTGTTTACCTTGCCTTGCCTTAACAATTGCTAAACGGACTGGGCATTGATAAAAATTTGACATATGGTTGCCGTTACAATTCGCACAGCGAAAATTTTTACTCTCTTTCACAGGACATGTGTCCTTTTTGTGAGAAGAGTCTCCACAATTAAGACATTTTTGGTCCATGTTACAGAATTTGGAACCATGGCCATAACGTTGGCAAGTACGGCATTGGGTGATATGCTTTTCACCTCCGCCATACTTCCTATAAATTTCCCACTTTACACGCACATTATACAAAGCATGTGCTTTTTCAAAAAACTTTAAGTTGTTAACCTCATTGCGGTTAAAATGAATTAAATAATTAACAAGGGAAATTCCAGTTCTCTGACTGTTTTCGCCTCGTGATTTTTGTAGGGGTAGGGGCTATGCCAAGTAATTCTGTTAAAGTAAGTTTGATCTCATCAACGGTTTGATCGTTGGTGAGACCTTTCAAGACAACCTTGAACGGCTTGGCGTTGTTGGTGTCATATGTAAAAAATTTGTACATCTTGTCAGTTAAATACTGAACAAGACGATCACGACCCTTTACTGAGTCGGCTAATAAGCGGCATTCACCTCTACGGCCAATTTGATAGGTAACTTTAACGTCAGAAACAAACGTTGAAAGTTCCTTTTTGAATATATTAAATTCAGAAAAAATAGTTACCACAATAGGTGGAACTTTCTCCTTTTTTAAAGATTTTATATTTTGTATAGTTTCATTATTAATAACTTCCATTTCACCAGCTTCTTGCTCAGGCAAAATATCAAAAGGATTGTCACTACAGACACTCGATGTGTCAGAAAGAGATGCCTCTCTTTTCCTCCCCGCAGCGATGCGAGGTTTCTTTTTCCGTCCAGCCATTTCAGGTGATACGAAAAAAGTTAAAACAAATGTTAAATTCAAAAGTAGGTAGTCTTGAGAAAGACTGATGTGAAATAACTTCCAGGTAATCTTTAAAAGACACACTGACAAAACACAAACTTTGAAGCTATAGGCAGTCAAAGACCAGTCCACAAGCAACCGAAAAAACGTCTGATCTGTAGGACAGTTCAAGACGCACTGACTCGTGTATTGTTATTTTGCGAATTAAGCAGAGCTGAACAATTTGCGTCTAATCGAGACGAAAGCAAAACAACGAATGCCCTATGTGCTTCAGTTTATCACATATGTTTTTCAATTGTGTGCGCCTTAGAAGGCATTATAACTGTTTACATTTATTACAAGGTAATTATTGATGAATATGTGGTGTCGTTTATTGGTCGTGGCGGTTTTCTAGCCAGTAATAAAACTGTACTGTACCCAAAAAATGAGTAATGTCGTACTCAAATTTTGAGTAATAATGACTCATTTTTAAAGACGCCTAGTATTACTCAGTTTTGAGTATTTGTGGAGTTACTCAATTTTAGAGTTGTTACACTTTTTACGAAAATGCATTAAATGTTACTCATTTTAGAGTTATTATTTACGTGCGTGTGCCAGATGTGCAATGTGTATATTTATCTGCAAAACGCCGACTTTTAGAGTCGTTGTGCAGATTTTATTGATTCGCAGATATTTGCAAACTTTTCATAGTTTCTGCAGATTTTTGTCAGAGTCTTTCTTTCTCGCAGACTTTCTCAAAATGTGTGTAGTTTTCTTCTTGTTTTAGCCTACGCGAGTGAAATTTGTTCGAATCGCGGATAGATATTTTTCAGTTTACACTTGGCATCTCCGGCTTCTCTGCTTACACTCTCAAATCTGATCTGATGATTTGGTGGGTAATTTCGCCAGGTTTTGAGAAACATTATTGATAAACCCTGCAACAAATTTATTGTTGCATACACAAAGAAATAGAGAGTGACACACCAGACAAAACTTCGCTTCCTCAGTTGTTTTCAGCAAGCGTTGGAGATTGCTCTTTTCTATCGTTATCGTGTTTTGTTTGCAATCTAGCGTTGAAAGGGTTGAGATTTGGTTCGTACATCACATTTCAGACTTTATTCGGTTCCGTCGCTATTTTTCGAAAATGTCTTGGTATTATACTGTAAGTAAACTAACGCCCATTCTATGAAACAACATATTCTAAAACGCAATGATTTCTCTATCTACAATGCGACAGCCTCGCCCTACAGTGATTGCGGCTGAAGATTTTGATGCCTCTGCCGACGCGGCAGCTTTACGGAAGGCAATGAAAGGTTTTGGTACTGATGAGCAGGCCATTATCGACGTACTATGCGCTAGAAGCAATCAACAACGACAGGAGATTTCCGAAGCGTTTACTCGCGAGTTGGGACGGGTAAGCATCTGACTGCACGCTACTGAATGATGATTCCAGAGATGTCCACCTTTACAGGATTTAATTGATGATTTGAAATCGGAATTGGGGGGTAAATTTGAAGATGTTATCGTTGGACTTATGTTACCACCAGCAAAGTATCTCTGCAAGCAACTCCATAAAGCGATGGATGGAATCGGTACTAACGAGAAAACACTGATCGAAATTTTGTGCTCATTGAATAATGAGCAAGTTAAGGAAGTGGTTGACTGCTATGAAGAGCTATACGATCGCCCGTTGGCTGAACACTTGTGCAGCGAAACATCCGGTAGTTTCCGTCGCTTACTGACAATGGTTATTGTGGGATCTCGTGATCCCCAGGGAACGGTAGATCCTGATTTAGCCGTCGAGCAAGCTAATCAGCTATACAATGCTGGTGAAGGAAAGCTAGGCACAGATGAAGAAGTGTTCTACAAAATTCTAGCCCATGCCAGCTTTGATCAGCTGGAATTGGTGTTCGAAGAGTACAAAAGCCTAACAGGGCGCACCATTGAGCAAGCCTTGAAGGCTGAATTAAGTGGCGAATTGTATGAGGCTCTTAGCGCCATTGTCGAATGCGTACAGATGGCACCCCATTTCTTTGCTAAACGCCTACACAAAGCTATGGACGGCGTAGGAACCGATGATGCGACGCTCATTCGTATCATTGTAGGCCGTTCGGAAATCGATTTGCAAAACATTAAGGACGAGTTTGAGCAAATGTACAACAAATCGCTTCACAGCGTTGTCAAGGTATGTTCGTATCAATTTCCTTCTCAACATAAACAAATAATGATGCTTATGTTTATTATAGGATGAAACCTCGGGCGACTACAAGCGAGCTCTATTAGCTCTCATTGGTCAAGCTTAATTTATCGAAAAAGAAGTTTGTTTTAATCTGCGCCGCCAACATCAGTTTTACTGTGTGCAACTAGCATTATATAGTCGCTGGTGTGCTAATATATTTCATAGCACATCGAAGTTTTTTACACCATTTTTCTCAAGCATAGCAAACCAGCATCGTTGCGCCTATTTATTACGCATCTAAATGGATAATCCAAACAACACGCCCATCGAACATAGTTGCAACCAAATCGAAAATCATACCAGATGCCTTGAATCTCTTCAAAATGGATATAAAACGTCGGAATTTTTGTGTTTTTGTTTAGGCTGTAAGCTACACACTGCAGGTATATGTCGTTTTTGTCGACCGATCTTTATGTGTGCCAATGCAGAACGAAAAATTACTACTATGGTGACTAATATATATGTAAATGCCACTTAAATATACTGACGCTCCAAGCATAACTGTCCCAGCGTCCATAAGGTTTGCACAGAATATGGGACAGTTATGCTTGGAGCGGCAGTATAGTCGTATACAGATTGAACCACTTTTGTTTGTGTTCTGGTTGTGATGACACGTGTCCCTTCTACATGTAGCGCTGAAGTATTTGTAGCGTAGCAGATGAAAACTTGCTGCACACTCAGAAGTACTAACCAGTTTTCGATACACGCATTTCAATCATAACATGGAATTTCGATTCGGTATGTTTCCTGTTTTGCCTACTATGACCCAATTGATAACATACTATTCGAGTGGAAAATACGAAAGAAGTTTTACCCTCTCGGCGAATATACTTAACGGAACAGTGTTTTGCTGATTTACGTCTAATTTCTATCTTGTATTTAATAAGATATGCATAATTTTATATGAAAAATTCACTTAATTTTCAACGTAACTTTCTCCAAGATTTTTCACATATTCTATCAGTTACTCAACTCTTTAATGATGTACCTATTTTAAGACTCATTAGGATATTGGGTGTCGTAATGATAGACATTTTAAAGCGTTTATTTAACAATATTTTAATACTAGTATAAAAGTTAAGTGCTGTGTAAATATGAGATTGTTAAAAAGTGTAGATCACTGTCGTAATAAGTAACATTCGTTTTTTTTTTTGTTTTGGTTTGAGGAATTACGTTCGCTCGTTTGTACAGAAGATTGGCGTTTGATTACTGATTGCTAAAAAGACATAAAATATGCAAATTCCGCCTGTACCATGAACATATTTAACTACAATAAATTTTGCAGCTGTGAAGGTGTATATCCTAAAATAGGTTGCTGATGGTACTTAGGCGCTTCCAATTATTGCACACAATGCCTTCTTGTAGTCACCGGATGTTTCGCTCTAAAACGAGAGAAAATCATTCACTTTTGCATACAAAATTCATGGCAACAACCCCAACATACCTTAACCGCACTCATTAGTGTTTTGTTGTACATTTGTTCATACTCGTCCTTAATATTCTGCAGATCGATTTCCGAACGGGACACAATAATTCTTATCAAAGTGGTATCGTCAGTGCCAAGCCCATCCATAGCTTCGAACAAACGTTTTGCGAAGAAATGTGGCGCCATTTGTACGCATTCCACGATCGCACTAAGCGCTTCGTAAAAATCTCCGCTTAGCTCAGCTTTCAGAGCCTGTTCTATTGTGCGACCCGACAATTTTTTGTACTCTTCGAAAACATGCTCCAACTGATCGAAGCTTGAATGTGCCAAGATTTTGCTAAAGACTGCCTCATCCGTACCCCATTTACCTTCACCTGCATCGTATAGCTGCTTCGCTTGAGCCACGGCGTAATCCGGATCAACAGTCCCGGGTGGATCCCGCGTTCCGGTGATGATCAGAGTCAGCAAACGTCTGAAATCACCTGATGTCTCGGTACACACGTGCTCAGCAAGGGGCCTGTTGTACATCTCTTCATACACTCGCGATATATGATGTATTTGTTCATTGTTTTGCGAACACAGAATCTCAATTAGTGCTCGTTCGTTGGTGCCGATACCATCCATTGCTTTGTGCAGTTGCTTACAAAGGTAATTCACCGGTGGTAGCATGAGACCAATTATGACATCCTCAAATTTGCCGCCAAGTTCGGACTTGAGATCCTTGATCAGATCGCGTCCCAGTTCCCGTGTGAATGCTTCAGAAATCGCCTGCCGCTGCCAGTTGGAACGGGAGCACAGAATATCGATAATTGCCTGCTCATCGGTACCAAATCCTTTCATGGCTTTGCGCAGGGCAGCCGCGTCGGCCGAAGGATTGAAATTCGCAGCTGGGAACACGGTGGGTTTTGGCTGCAGGTGATGATATCAATGAGATTTTAATTAGAAAATTTATTTTTGATGTTAGACAATCAGTATATTTTTTATTATGTTGCATTATATTTTATGTCACATTTCCTCCTATTATTATCACATGTAAGTATTACATTTACACATAAAAATTATGAATCAATTTTCATATTTCATTACCGCATTAGAACAACTTTCAGTAGAAATTGTTAGCAAGCCATGTTTTTCAATATCAACAATATCTTTGATACCTAATAAAGCTCTTATTAAGTTTTTCACTATCGACTAGATCACACGTCTTTATTTCTTACTGTGAAATAGAACAATTTGTGGCGACGAGGTTTATTGGACAGTCAAATAATGAATCCGGATTTCCAAGAAGCGCTTCTGAATATTCTTCAAAACTAACAGATGATTCTTGATCAACTCATGAAAAGCAAATCTTCAGCGACTATCTCTACTACGAAGCCGAAGAATTACAGTCAGGAGTTTATCACCTATGTTACATTTGAAGAATGGTTTTATCAGTATGAAGATTTGTTCAGTGAAGACGCTAAAAACTTGGAAAACGCAGCGAGAGGAGAGCTACATACTGCCAAATAGTGCCGTAGAAGCCAAAAGACAAAACTTTCGAGAGGACTGTCTCGTCTCTCAAGCCAATATTCGGGAGGCCAACTTTATTATTAAATGCAAGATACCAGTGCCTACAGCTATCGAAGAGTTCACTTGACTTGATGCCGGCTTTGTCAATCACAAATGTAAAGATTTCAAGATTTCAAACACAGTCATATGAAACCATCAGTATGTACGGTAAACCAGTCAAACTTAAGTAAGTCGTCGAGCTCAATAGCCAGTGACCAACACGATAATGTTCCGAGATCATTACTCAAAGCATTGCTGTTACATTAATCACGAATGTCGCATGTGCCATGAAACAGGACTTAAAGAAGGTTACTGTGAATGCTTCGACTTTAAAGGAGTGGCAAGCAAAAGGGCCAGACTAAGCAAAAAGTTCAAGTTCGGAATAGATTCAGAATGCCCCCCTTCAATAGTAGCAAACCAAACGGTCGAGTGAGGATCTGCGCAGATTATTCTGAATTCTGCTTTAAAACCACATCAGCAACCGTTACCACTTCCACAAGACATCTTCGCTAAACTAGTCAACAAGAAGGTTTTTCAGCCAAATCGACCTTTCAGATGCTTGTCTTCAAGTTGATGTTGAGCCAGCGTCTCGGAAAATGTTGACCATTAACACACAAGGGTCTTTTCGAGTTTAACCGTCTGTCTCCAGGTGTCAAAGCTGCTCCAGGTGCGTTTCAAGGAATCGTCGATAATATAATCGCCGGACTAGAAGGCACTAGTGGTTATTTGGACGTCATCATCTCAGCGAGCAACACAATCGAAGAGCACATCCAGCATCCTGATCAATTATTCGCTCGAATCAAGCAGTTTGGATTTATCCAGAAGAGTAGATTGTTCATGAACGAAATTAAATATCTGGGGTTCACCGTTAATCAACAAGGCATCCGACCAGATCCGGAGAAAATTTAAGCTATAACGCAAAAGCCAGCACCTTTCGATATTCCAACATTACGTTCGTTTCTGGGAGCTGTGAACTACTATATGAATGCACTTTTGATGTCTGAAAAGGATGTGACTCTTCAATCAAATCTTCTCCTCACTCACTACGATCCGGCACTAGATATCATTGTTGCGGCTGATGCAGAGGGTGTGGGCGTCGTTTTGTTTCATCGCTTCCCGGATGGTGCTATTTGTTTATTTGTTTATAGCATCATCTTACAGTTGTCTTAATGAATCGATAGTTAATAGGAACTTAGTCTAACAATTTTCTGTTTAAAAATATGTGTGGATTCACCAAAGTTAAAAAGATGTTCAACATTTGTGAAAATTCTAATCATGTATGCTGCAGGCTCGTTGTAACCGTAGTTCGTGCGGTGGAATGTATTTAGTAGCATCGTTGAAGATCTCGGCATGCGATGTGAAGCGCGAAAATTTATCGTGGATAGCAATTTCGGTGAGTCTATTTCGCCATTTAAAATCTTAGCAACGAATAACGCCTGCTGTGTCTTTCGGCGACGTTCAAGCGTATCAAGTCCTAACAAACGACAGCGATCTACATACGGTGGAAGATTAACTGGATCAAACTGGAAACGGATAAATCTTCTCTGCACACGTTCTAATCTGAGATTCCAAGACAGCTGATGCGGAGTCCAAACCACACTTGCATTTTCCAGTATGGGACGCACTAAAGAACAATACAACGCTTTAAAGCAATATGGATCCTTGAAATCACGTCCAATTTTTGCGATGAAACCAAGTTGTCTAGTGGCTTTGGAAACGATCGTTGTGCGGTGGCTTTCAAAAGTCAATCTTTGGTCCATGATAACGCCAAGATCGTTTACGTGATCGACTCTGTTTAGCACCATTCCGTCAATTGCGTACGTAAAAATTATCGGTGATTGAATCCGGTGAAATGTAATCACTTCACATTTTGCCGTGCTCAGTGTCAGGGCATTTAGTTTACACCACGTCACGAAGCAGTCAAGTAGGGACTGTAAACGGTAACAATCTTCAATATTACGAATCGTCAAATAAATTTTCAGATCATCGGCGTAAACAAGTCTGCAACAAATTCCTAGAGCGCTAGCCGCGTCGTTGAAAAAGATGATGAAAAGTAGTGGCCCAAGATTACTACCTTGCGGTACACCAGATTTGTTCGTGAAGGAAGTAGAGACAGTGGCGCCGAGCTTAACCTGCAACGTTCTATCACACAGAAATGATTCCAACCACTTGACGCAACGTGACGGTGCTCCCAATCTCGATATTTTTTCAGCAGTATAGAATGGTCGATGCGATCAATAGCTGCTTTCAGGTCGGTGTAAATAACATCGACTTGCGCTTTGCGTTCAATTTCAGCGATACAGTTCGATGTGAAGTCCATGAGGTTCGTTGCTACGGAACGGCCAGGTATAAATCCATGCTGATCGGAGGAAATGTAATTTTTCGTGCAGTTTAGGATAACAGTGCTCACAATAATTTCGAACAGCTTAGATGCCGCACACAGATTAGTAATTCCACGATAGTTTCTTATATTTTGACGTTCACCACTCTTGAAGACTGGAAACATATAAGAGTGCTTCAAAACCTTGGGAAATTTTCCTTGCACCAACGATTGATTGAATATAGAGCAAAGTGGTGTATCGAGTCAGTTGACCGCCGGCGACGCAGTTTACGTAGGCAAGCGTTCCGTTTTCGTTTCAGTTCTCTTAAGTGGCGAGAGGTCCAGGCAGGGTAAGAAGGTCGTTTGGAAAACGGTTTTGCACGAGCCGTATAACAGCAACAGGTTCGGTTTCATTCAGACATCGTGAGACTATTTTTTGAACGTCACTTTCGTTTACTTTAGGGTTTAATCCTGACAGGTAAAGCGAGAAGCATTTTTTCGCTACGACTGATGCAACCGAAGGCACAGAAAGATCACTCAAGTCAATTGTATTAGTGCCTCGATCTGTAGCAATATCAACTGGCATACGGTCTTCACGGCGGCGTTTAGAATTTCTTACCGGCCAAATCGGTGTGGTGGACAAATTAGCGGATAATAAATTGGTAGGTGTTCCAACGTTACCATCACGACTCAACGACATATGAGACATATTTTCGACCTTTTTACTTAGTCCATCTACCACTTCGCAAAGTCTTTGGACTTGAGAAGGCAAATCAGTAAGCTTTGTATCAGCAATTTGTGTGTCAGCAATGTAAGCGTTAATCGAACGATCGTTCAATTTTTCCCTGCAGTGAGGACAAATGAATAGTATTTTTCCCTGCGCAAGGAGTTCTTTGCAGCCACGGCTGTTAAAGCCACAGCATTGCTGATTTATGTGGTAGCATGCTTCGTAAAAGCCACAACGAATCGGCTCAAGGTCGTTGATTTCCAATTTGCATTCACTACACAGTTTCTTCTCCATTATACTACTGTGAGTAATCAAATCAAAACAAATCGAAAATATGTTTTGTGAAATTAAGCGCCTTTGGGTAGGCCAACCGAATGATAGTCAAATTGCGCGGCGAAGACTATGGCTAAACAATAACAAAGCCAGCACACGATTCACAGTCCACTTGAATAACGACAGCAATAGAAAAATCTTTATAGAAAAAAATTGCACTTCACTCTTTTCGTGATCACTAATAGCTTCAGTTATAGTCCGATATGCGATAATGATTCACTAAAGCAAGTTGACGTCAAATTTTCAAAATAAAACAGAGCGGGTAAACTGCACATTCAATAGAACAAACAGAGTTGCCAGTTTGCCAATGTTAAAGGTTTTCTATATGCTAACCTCATCATAAAAAGGCTTTTCCCAAAACTGAAGAAAATTGGCCACAAATCTACTTAAACAACTTCTGTGTATTTTCCTTCCTTCTTCATCCCGTCCCGCTCTAATCTCCTATGCTTTTCATTCCCTGTCAACTTTTGTCGCCGGGCATTTCGCGCTCCGTGCGACCCCACGTTGCTTAATCTAGCTCACTTGACTGCCATCCGGTCTTCGCGGCGTCCGTCCAGCAACACCAGTCCGCCACCGCTCCCAGCTACCAATCCTCAAAGCCGCTCCAGTCCTTCCCGTGCCGACTTGCACGTTTCCGAACAGTCCGTTCGAATCCGACGCCGCCGAAATTCGGGGCACCGCACCCCAGCACAAAAACAGGAAAAAGAAACAGGAAAAAAGACCCCTCTCTGGAGGGCCTTTCTTGGTTTTCTCTCTTTAATGCCTCAGCGGGATTTTGTCCGTTGTTGGCTTGATCGTTCGCCGGCTCTTCAAGAAGTAACTCCGTCCGCGGTTGACTCGCGATGTGCACCCGGCGACTTCTCACACACAAAGAAATTCTCGATCGAGTTGACTGTCTATCAAGGCAGTATGTCACGCCATGTATACAGAACCATGACTCCAGCAGAGAGGAATTACAGTCAAGGAGAAAAGGAAGCGTTGGCCCTCATATTTGCAGTCACCAAGTTTCATCGGATGCTGTTAGGACAATTCGTTCTTCAGACGGATCAAAAGCCACTCATTTCCATTTTTGGTTCCAAGAAACGAATCCCGGTCTATACAGCAAACCGATTACAACGATGGGCTTTGACTATGCTGCTTTATAATTTTAAAAATGAGTTCAAATCAAATAAGTCATTTGGGTATGCATATGTGTTATCAAGACTCATCAATCAACACCGCAGATCAGATATAGAGTACGATATTGCAAGCACTCAGCTGGAAGCTAGCATCGCATGTATTCAAATGGAATCGCTTTCAAATTTCCCCGTTACACATGAAATGATTTCGAATGAAACCAAGAAGGGCAAATCTCTGCAAGAAGGTAATCAGCAGATTCAGAACAATTGGTCAGAAACAACAATTCCGGGCTTTCAACAGTCGTAGGGAATCACTGTAAATCGGGTGAATGCATCATGTTTCTCGACAGAATCGTCATTCCTGAGGTTTTGCGACAAGCAGTACTGAAGCAGTTACATGCAAGACATCACGGAATGGAAGCTGTGGCGTGAAGTTATGTATTTTGGTCAAACATCGATGCTGATATAGAAAACTAGGTTCGCAAATGTTCCCGTTGTGCTGCTGTTTCTAATTCTCCGGTGAAAACAACCCATTCCGCAAACGCCATGGTCTTGAGTTCACACACATGGATTATGCTGGACCTATTGAAGGAAAATTCTTTTTGGTAATAGTAGACGGTTCGGCTGAGTGGCCGGAATCTATTGCACAAATTCCTCATCTTTTAATTGGCTCCGTAAAACAATAATTTGTATTGTGCAATGTCAAATAAATGTTGTGAATGTTGGGGACAACTGGTCACCCTAACGAAGATTGCCACCAGGGCTCTCCGTTGGCAGCTACGTCTGTCAACCGGAAGACGTCACTGTGTGCTTGTGTCAGAGCAAGTCAGTAATGAGACACGTTTTAGTCTTTAGCGAATAAAGTTTTATTTTAATTTGTACCGTGGAAAAATTCAATTCAATTACTCGTAGATATCACCTCGTCACACGGATACAAAAGTGGCGACGATTCTCAGGAGTGATCTCGTTAAATTCGCGAGAATTTTATTTGTTTTCGCGTGATAAACGCGATCTGAAAAAAACATAACCACGCCGCCGCCCAAGAAAAGGCGAAAACGCTCGTACAGCACCATGACGGATCCAGTTTCACAGCCAGGAGTTCCACCGGGAATCAATCCACCCGGTCAGCACAATGGGCAGCAGCAGCCCCCGTTCGTACCACAGCAACAGCCCGGAATGCAGCAGCAGACCCAACAGCAACGAACGGATGCTATCATAATGCAAATTTTGCAGCAACTCCAACAACAACAGGCCGTCACCAATCAACTCCTTCAGCAGCAGCAACAGTCCGCACAGCAGCAACACGGGTTCATGCAGCAGCAGGGAACTCTGTTCCGCAATGCTTTATCGGCAATCCAGGTGACCGTACCTCCCAATCCGGAGGTGATTCTGGACTCGTTGGCCGGAAATATCCGGGAGTTTCAGTACGATCCAGAAAACCAAATTACTTTCGCTACATGGTATGCCAGATATGAGGATCTTTTTGCGAAAGACGCTGAGAGGATCGACGATGAAGCAAAAGTGCGATTACTTCTCAGACGGCTGGGGACAAACGAGCACTATAGGTACGTCAGTTACATTCTACCTAGGGCTCCAAAGGATTTCAGCTTCAGTGAGACGGTGTCGAAACTAAAGGGACTATTCGGCACGAAGGAATCCACCGTCAAGAAGCGTTATTGCACTCTCACCGTTACCAAGGCCTCGACGGAGGATTATGTCTCGTTTGGCTGTAGAGTGAATAAAATGTGCGTCGAGTTCGAGCTATCCAAGCTCACAGAAGAGCATTTTAAATGCTTAATGTTCGTCTGCGGCTTAAAGTCGGAGAACGATGGAGAGGTTCGTACCAGGCTGTTGACAAAAATCGAAGACAACAATGACGTCACCCTGGATGCACTGATGCAGGAATGCCAGCGGATGATTAATTTGAGAAGCGACACAGCGATGATTGAGGGTCCCGCCGGCCATGTTCAAGCCATCAAGGGGAATTTCCAGCATCGAAAGCAGTTTAGAAAGCGATCTAGAGAACGTTCGAAGGCGTCATCAAAGCAGGAAGAGGAGCGCAAGAAGCCATCATCGCCGTGCTGGAACTGTGGTGCGATGCACTTTTCGAACCACTGCAGTTTCAAAGGTCACAAGTGCGTTGACTGCAAGCAAGTTGGCCACAAGGAGGGCTACTGTGCCAGCGCAAAGCGACCTTCGAAGCCATCAAAACACCAGTCACGCCGATTCTCCACCAAAAGCGTAACAGCATCGGTTAGCAGCGTTGAGTGTAAGCGTCGTTATGTGTGGGTCAAAATCAATGGCACCCCCGTACGACTGCAGCTTGATACAGCGTCGGATATAACTATCGTGTCCGAGCAAGTGTGGAACCGTATCGGCCAACCAGCAGGTGTTCCAGCGACTCAGACCGCCAAGTCAGCATCGGGTGAGCAGTTGGATCTTGTGTGTGAATTTGTCAGCGACGTCGAAATCAATGGCACGACGCACAGCGGGCGAATTTTCGTGTCCAACCATCCTCTGAATCTCCTTGGCATCGATCTTATCGAGAAATTCCAGCTCTGGTCGTTACCGATGGACAATTTTTGCAACTTCGTCGGTGGTACCAGCATTAGTAAGGCTTATTTACAGAAGGCGCATCCGAAACTGTTCAGCGACACCTTGGGGCTTTGCTCCAGAACTAAAGTTCAACTTTCGCTGAAAGAGTCATGTAAGCCCGTTTTCCGTCCTAAGAGACCGGTTTCGTACGCTATGCTGCCGACAGTCGACAAAGAACTCGACCGACTAGAGCGTCTGCAGATCATTTCACCAGTAGACTATTCCGAGTGGGCGGCTCCAATAGTGGTGGTGCGTAAGGCAAGTGGTAACGTTCGCATCTGTGGGGATTATTCGACCGGATTGAATGACCGGCTCCAGTCACACCAATATCCCCTTCCGCTACCGCAAGACATCATCGCTAAGCTTTCAAATTGCACTGTGTTTAGTCAGATTGACTTATCGGACGCTTTCCTTCAAATGGAAGTGGACGAAGGCTGCCGGCATCTGCTCACCATTAACACCCATCGCGGCCTGTATCAGTACAACAGGTTGCCCCCCGGTGTCAAAGCTGCTCCGGGCGCATTCCAGCAGCTGATGGACACAATGCTGGCAGGTCTTCCGTGTACCGCAGGCTACCTGGACGACGTGGTTGTGGGTGGCAAGAATGCCGCCGAACATCAGCGCAACCTACATGCAGTGCTACAGCGGCTCGAGGAATTCGGATTCACAATCCGGCCGGAAAAATGTTCGTTCGGCCAACAGCAAATCCGATATCTGGGTCATCTCTTGGATCGTCATGGACTCAGACCAGATCCAGCCAAGATTCAGGTCATAAAGGATCTACCGCCGCCGAAAGACATCACAGGAGTACGCTCCTTCCTGGGAGCCATTAATTACTACGGGAAATATGTTCCCAACATGCGAGCTCTCAGGTTTCCGCTAGATGAGCTCCTGAAAAACACAACGGCGTTCGTATGGACGCATGAATGCCAGCAGGCGTTCAACAAATTCAAGGAAATTCTATCGTCGGAGCTTCTTCTAGCACACTATGATCCAACGCAAGAAATAATCGTTTCAGCGGACGCCTCCTCCATCGGTATTGGGGCAACAATCAGCCACAAGTATCCAGATGGCCACGTGAAAGTGATTCAGCATGCATCTCGAGCGCTTACACAGGTTGAACAGCGCTACTCACAAATCGACCGAGAAGGGTTAGCGATAATATATGCAGTAACGAAGTTTCACAAGTTTATCTTCGGAAGGCGGTTTCACCTTCAAACCGATCATCAGCCACTGCTGAGGATATTCGGGTCCAAAAAAGGGATTCCGGTCTACACAGCCAATCGACTCCAGCGGTGGGCACTATCGCTGCTCTCCTACGATTTCTCTATTGAGTATGTTCAGACCGACAAATTCGGTAACGCTGACATATTGTCCCGCCTCATCAACCAGCACACCAAGCCTGATGAAGACGTGATCATCGCATGCACCACTTTGGAGGAAGACTTGAGGTCAGTAGCCATCGATAGTAGTAATCAACTGCCTCTCAGTTTCAGCATGGTTGAGAAAGCGACGGCGTCCGACCCGTCTCTTCGGAAAATTCACCGTTTCATCCGCGATGGCTGGCCAAAATCAAGGTTAGAAATTAAAGATCGAGAGTTGGCTCGGTACTACGATCGTCAAGAAGCTCTGTCAGTCGTTCAAGGCAGCATTATGTTCGGGGACAGACTGGTAATTCCGACTATGTTCCGAAGGCGGTGCCTCATTCAGCTCCATAAGGGCCACCCAGGCATACAACGGATGAAGGCGATCGCACGCAGCTTCGTGTATTGGCCGGGGCTGGACGACGAGATCGTTAGCTTCGTCAAGGGTTGTAGTCACTGCGCATCCGCAGCGCGGTCCCCACCAAAAGCGGAACCGGAGTCGTGGCATCCGACAACGGCTCCTTGGCAGCGGGTTCACGCCGATTACGCGGGCCCTCTGGATGGAGAATTCTTCTTACTTGTCATCGATGCGCACACCAAGTGGCCGGAGATATTTCCAACTAGCAAGACGACAACGAGCGCTACTATCCGGCTCTTGCGCAAACTGTTCGCCAACAAGGGCATGCCAGAACTTCTCGTGACCGACAATGGTTCGCAGTTCAAGAGTGCTCAATTCGATGATTTCTGCTGCAAAAACGGCATTCGACACACAACAACGGCCCCATACCATCCACAGTCGAACGGTCAGGCAGAGAGATTCGTCGACACGTTCAAGCGGGCCGTGAAAAAAATTCAGGAGGGAGAAGGCTCGATCGACGAAGCATTGGACGTTTTCCTTCTTACCTACCGCACCACACCAAACCGAAACGTCCCTGGCGGTAAGTCACCGGCAGAAGCGATGTATAACAGGCCGCTGCGAACATCGCTAGACCTTCTTCGACCACCTTCAAACCTGGAACCATCCTCAAACCGTCAGCAGACGTCCAACACGCGGTCTTTCAGTCCGAAGGCTTGCGTGTACGCGAAAATATACGACAACAACAAATGGTCATGGTTCCCTGGGACCGTAGTAGAGCGAATCGGTTCGGTGATGTATAACATCTGGGTGGACAACCGGAGACTGATCAGATCTCACATTAACCAGCTCAGACAACGAGCCGAAACAGCTACAAAAGTGCAGAAACAAGGCATACCACTCAACATCTTGCTCGACGAATGGAACCTGCCCGTACCAGCATCTCAAGTTGCGGAGCTTTCGGAAGCGGAAGAGCTTGAACCCTCAATGTCCACGCTAGTTGCTCCATCACCTTCTACACCAACTATTAGACCTGCAACAGTAACATCCTCTTCGTCATCAGCGTCGACGGCATTCGAGTCTGCCGTTGAAAGTTCACCCACAGTTCAGCTACCTCGGCGATCTTCACGGACCAGAAGACTGCCGCAAAGGTTTCAGGCGTACCAAAGGTACTAGGAGGGAGATGTTGGGGACAACTGGTCACCCTAACGAAGATTGCCACCAGGGCTCTCCGTTGGCAGCTACGTCTGTCAACCGGAAGACGTCACTGTGTGCTTGTGTCAGAGCAAGTCAGTAATGAGACACGTTTTAGTCTTTAGCGAATAAAGTTTTATTTTAATTTGTACCGTGGAAAAATTCAATTCAATTACTCGTAGATATCACCTCGTCACACGGATACAAAAGTGAACAAAAAAAAAAAACAAATTCCTCATCAGCATCCAGTCAATGAGCTTTGAGAATCAAGCAGGGCGCCAATTCGATTCAGGTTTGTTTGCGTCGTTTTACGAAATACAACAGGAGTATTCATCACAACTTCTCGTTCATCATCACTTTAAATACAACATCAATATTCTGTAGGGTTGTTGATATTTTATCGATATTTGATATTATCGATATTTGCTCGTCACAATATCAATATTTTTGACCGATATTGGCGCATTTGATATTATCGATATTTCGATATTGCGACTCGATATAGAGATAAGTGATTTTTCACCCACGCACACTAGTAAACGTATAGCCGTGTAAAATTGTTCATGTTTCCTCAACCTGTCAATCACTACGCATCTCGTTATTCCGACCACGATTTAAAACCGGCATGGAATTGATTTCAGTTAAAATGGTTTTAAATTGTTTCGTACCTGGTTGCCGTAGTTACGGCTCTGATGTTCAAGTGAAATTTTTCACCTTTCCAACACCGAGAACAAACGTGAAGGAAGAAACGCAGAAACTGATGATGCAACGAAGAACCAAATGGATAACTGCTTGCTTGTTAGATCGTAATCCAAAACCGTACCATCGGATATGCAGCCGTCACTTCGTTTCCGGCAAACCTGCAACATTGAAAGACGCATGCAATGCTGACTGGGTGCCGAATTTGTATTTGCCTCTTGGTCTGAATCACGTACAAACGGCGATTCAAGTTTCAGGAAACGAGCATGCTACAGAGGTGGAATTGCTGTTTGGCTCCCAAACGTAAATAAATGTACTCACATATAATCAAGTTGAAACTATTCATGTTTTTTTTTTTTTATAGAACGGCAGACGAGAATAATAATAATTCTGATAAAGCCGCAACATTGAAAGACACATGCAATGTTGACTGGGTATCAAATTTTCCGTGTGCCTTAGATCACCATCACCACATATCAGATAAATTGCACGTACAAACTACGACGCAAGTTTCAGAAAACGAACATGATCTAGAGGAGGGTGTGCTGTTTGGCTCTCAAATGTAAATAAAGGTACTTGAATATTATCAAGTTAAAAATATTCATGTTTTTTTTTCAGTACGTCAGACATCTTGGACGAGAATAATAATAATGTAAACGCCAGCAAGCTGGAACTATGTACTATACAAAATCGAAGAGCTAATTCTCACTCCGATATTTGCAGTGATGTTTGCGTTCAAACTGATAGTCATTTGGAAAAAGAGCACAGAGAAGTTTGCACAGAGTTGATTCGATATAAATCTAAGATCAGCAAAATAGAGGCTAAAGTCAATCGACTGGAAGATAAGCTAACAACAACACAGGGTACACTGAGGCTTACTGTGGCTCATTTGCAGAACAATGATCAAAAGTGTAAATATTTTACCGGACTTTGCAGCGGGCGCATATTATCGCACCTCTTTCAAATCCTGAAAGGTGATATACCATATTTTTCAGAACTAAATAAAGAAGAAGCATTCCTATTAACACTACGGAAGTTGCGACTCAATGAACCATTTACTACATTGGGTTACCTATACCACCTAAACCCATCCGTTATATCCAATTTCTTTTGTGAATGCTTGAACGGTATATACCTTTTCATGAAAGGATTAGTACGATTTCCGTCTAGAGAAGCACTTCGTCGGCATTTACCAATGGAATTCAGAAGCAAATATAAAGTAGTAACCATCATAGTGGATTGTTTCGAAATTTTTCTCGAATCTCCGAACCCGAAAGCCATGATGGCAAATGCTAATGTTTATTCAAATTATAAAAAGCATAAAACGGTAAAAGTTTTAATCGGTATTAGTGCTTCAGGAAGTATTATATACATAAGTCAAGCCTTCGGTGGAAGAACTTCGGATAAGGAGATAGTCAGGATGTCAGGCTTCCTGGATCTGATTGAAGAAGGAGATTTTATTATGGCTGACAGGGGGTTCTTAATTGATGAATTTCTCACTCCTTTGGGCGCATCAGTGTCGTATCCATCATTCAAGAAAAAGCAGAACCAGCTTGAACCTTTGGATGCTATCAATTCAAAAAAGCTGAGCTCCCTTCGTATACACGTAGAGAGGGTGATTGGAGTCCTTCGACAAAAATACTTAATTCTCTCAGACATCTTGCCTATAACATTGATTAGGAGATGGAACAATGATACTTTAGTAATTGATCAAATACTTACTATATCAGCTGCACTGGTAAATCTATGCCCAGCGGTGGTCGGATCTTAACTTTATATTTCTGTGGAGGTTTGTGTAACAGTCATTTATCGAAAAAATATTTTCTTATCTGAATTAGTTGAATAATATTAGTTAAATGGGAATAAAATACTACTTTGAAGTTTAGATTGTTGTTTTTATTCCATAAATTCTTTTTACACACATACACAAACGTATGCACACTCCCTCACACATACACACACGCACACATACACGTGTAACTACACGCTTTCACTTATTTTTTATTTCCATTCATGTGATACCTTTTTCCTATGAACTTGTTTTACTAGTTTCCCATTGCTTTCTTTTTTATCTCATTTCTCTCACTAAGTTTTTGTACTCTTTGTTTCAATTGAATTTGTAGCAATTCTCTTCAACTACGTTTTCCTTATTTTTTTCTTTGTCGGAATTCACAGTGTAATTCCGAGATAATAATTCTGGTAATATAACGTATTTAAAAATGTTAACTGAATTTTCTTTATGATATTTCCAAAATTGTTCATTTCGTTCTATCTTGAAAATTATTTTCTGTTTTGGCGACCATATGCAAAAATATCCGAAACTGGCCTGGCAAACGTGTACCTGCATTACTGCTTGGTAATAATATTTATGCTCAGTATTCAGGTGAATGTTTCCGTTATGATCCTTAAAGACATAGGGATTTCTGAGCTGTGTTAGAATAGGTATGATGTCATTGCAGTCACGAGCAGAAAACGGACATTTTACTTCCACAACTATAGAACCATGGCAGCTGCAAGAGAAGATTGCATCCGGTGATGCCCCTAGACATGGTTCTTCCTCACAAATAACTAACCCAGATTTTTGTTTGATCAAATTATCGTGCATGTCAGCAACTGAAACAAATAGTTCTTCTATAGCAGTTTCTTCATATTTGTGTCCATATCGAGTAGATGGTGTCGAGAATTGGACAGTTTCAGGATAACAGACACGTCTTAGCAGGGTAACTGAAGGTTTTGCAATAGTTGTGCTACAGATTTCCTTCCATACCGATGCAGTAATTCGACCACTACGGAATATAAACCACCATTTGTTATTTTTCTGTTTTGTTGTAATAGCTTCTATTTGATGGAGTTTCACTGGTTCCCTCTCCATGGCAGCGTAAATGCTAAGAGCTAACCTTCTCAGTTGTTGACGACTTTTTTCAGTGTTTTTTGGATCATACAGCAACTGCAAATTGTATTTTTTTAAATCAACCTGAATCTGCAGATCATATGTACAGTCCGTGCATAGAAAATTCAAATTAGCTTCTCCACAGAACTGGGATGTAGCAGCAACGTTCAGACCATCGTTTACGATACATTTGAGTAGAGCAACTTGTCGTTTACTGTTAGCAACATGAGCTCCTTGTGCACAATGATACGGAAACGTGCGCTTAATCTTCCGGCCGAAGTCAACGTCTTTTAGTTTCTTATACAGATCAGTGGTGACAGACTTTGGTGGCTTTTTCCAATATGCCGGAAGATCAGTAACCGATAGCTGTGAAATTATTAAAAATGATGTTAGAGCTTTATGTTTTGAGTTATCTAGCCAAAATTTACCTTTTTCTCTAAGACTGCTGTGCGGATTCCTTCTAAAGCAAAAAGAGTAGCACCAATATGACTGCAAGCTTCCATTATTCCAATTGCGCAATCACAGTGAGCTGCCATTATGGTGCCATCCTCATGTGAAATTATCCAAGTTCGAAGCGGTTTTTCATTCAATGAAAATGAATGATGCACTATTCCATGGGTTACGAACTTGTTTCCGATTTTTTTAGCAGATAAATTTTTAACCCAACCGTTTTTGAAGTGCATAATAGCCTCCATGCCTTTGGCGCATTCTTTTGGAGACCCTGTAAACGGACTGGGATCCAGTACCATAAACTGATAAATCCGGGTGAAGGTGATATTGAGTGGGATTTCCTTCTGACTAGTTTTAACTGCGTATGGATCGACACCACATAGCGCCACTTTTTGCCGATAGCGTTCAACAGCTTCTTTCGATTCCTGATTAAAAGAATATTTAAGATATTTAATAAAGTTTAACTGAAAGTTTTCCCAGCTGCTCAAAACGTACCATTGCAAACAAAACAGCGATTTGTAAATATTTTCCTCAACGAGGTGCACTAACACATTCGCACGTAAAAAGGTCTATTGCTGTCCGATTTTCTCGGTTGCCATCAGGGGAGTGCTACCGGCAAAATTTTGCCTACCGATCATAAATTCATCATGGCATCAAAATTAAATTTAAAATGCTTACACACAATATAAGATATTCATTAAAAGTGCACATTATACTGAAAACAAACGTTAAGCAGGGTGACACTCAAAACTCGAAATTAAATTCCCGGTTTTTTCCCGGTTTTTCCCGGTTCGTTCAAATATTTTTCCCGGTTATTTGTACTCCAGAATTCTGCATTTTTTCATACAGTTAAGGGTTAAAAAAGCGTGTTCAGGCTTATTATAATCCAGAGATATTGTTGCAGAAATACGAAAAATGTGACGGACGTCATCTTTTTCAAGAGGATAACGTTCGCGGTAAAAAAAATGGTACCCCGCCACGTCAAAAACGGACATCGTGCGGCACTTTGTAGACGCCTGGTATGCCGTTCCGGCATCTACAATATCTTGACACAATTGGACAACGATCAAAGCATCGGAAGAAAGCCCAGTTCTGGACGGCCAACGACCCTGAACGACAAGAAGCTTCAAAGGATGCTGAAGAGGAAGACCGAGGGAAAAGTGGCTAAATCACTGCGTGCACTTGGTCGGGAGGTTGGTGCATGCGGTAAAACAGTGAAAAAGTTGTTGGAAAACATGGGCATACATGTCAGGAAGCAGCAGTCCCGTCCACTGGTGCTAGTCTCGGAGCTGCAGGCAATGACGCAGCGACAGAGGTTTAAGATGGTCAAGTCGATTTCCCTGGGAAATCGCGATGTGACAGTGGTGATGGACGACGAGACCTCTCAAACCCTAGATGACAACGATTAGTAGGGCACTTTGTATTTTACCTCCCCTACGAAGAAAGTGAGCACCGAGGTGAAGTATATTTCACAGACCAAGTTCCCCAAGAAGGTGCGGCTGTGGCTGACAATCAGTGAGAAAGGGATGTCAAAGTTGCTCTTCTTTTGCTCCTGGCTGGCCGTGAACGAGGAAATTTCCAGTACGAAGTGCCTGCCAGAAGTTGTGTCGTTTATCAAGAAATACCATAAGGGCGAAGACACGGTGTTCTGGCCAGATTTGGCGTCGGCCCACTACTCGAAGCGATCTTTGGAGGAGATGGAGAATTTCTGGGCAAACTTGAAGCGCAAGATCTATTCCAACAATTTTGTCGCGAAAACGGAGGAGGAATTAATAAAAAACACAGAAAAAGCTTGAAAACATGCCTGCACGCAGGTTTTCGTCCGCCATGGCGAATGTTCCGGTTAACTGCCGGAAGGCCGCTCGCAGGGGCGTAGAATTTTTAAAACTTATAAACAACGCATATAATACTCATTACCGGGGACTCCTAAGCCAAATTAAGTTTGTAGGAACCGTTTTTACCTCAACCACCGAAGTTTCAATATATAAAAGAATTACACTTAAACACATTAGCTTCAAGAGCACGGGCCGTGGCATTCTTCTTTCTAGCTTCTTCATCTTGATCTGAATTATCCTCCTTCTTCGTCTTCAACAATTCAATATATCGGCTATGTGAAACGCGAGCGTAATAGATTAACGACTTGGTGATATCAATTTCGTCTTCACCACCGGCATCCTGTACTGCATCGTACACCAATCGCTGGATCAAAATCTCCTTAATAAACACGGTCAAGTTAGGACGTTTCTTGCTTTAGGCAGCTATCAGATCTCTACAGAAAGTATCAAGGCGTTTTTCACTACGGCGGTAGGAAGTCAGCAATGTCTCCGTCGAATGCATACCCAACAGTTGTGAGTATTCTTGGCGAAATCTGTCAACTACAGTTCCCGCGAGATTATCTTCGTGAACCATTTGCTCTAGGCAAAATTCGAGCCGTTTGACTGCTACTTCCGGGAAGCTTACCGTGGTCAAGTTAGTTTCCAAGAGAAAGATGAATAAAAACAAAACTGATATAAGCACTGTGAGAAATGAGTTGAATATACTGGCAGCCGGGGTGAGATTGTGCCATTCAGCCCGTGACCTGTCAGCCATCTCTTCCGGGTCAGAAGACCAGTCTTTCTTGGTCGTTTTCGAGAAAACTTATTCAAGGAACTTTAGTGATCGCCATGAGATAGCTGACAATCTCACCCCGGCTTGTAATATTCAGTGAAATTCCCGGTTTTTCCTGGTTCCAAACAATTCCAGGTTTTTTCCCGGTTTTCTCGGTTGGGTGGCCACCCTGGTTGAGGCTGGGTTTTCCATTGATAAATATATTTATTCGAAAATAGGTCAATAGAAATTAAAGGACGTTTACTCTATTTCAGCTATTTTAGGGCAAACCAACTAAAAAGTAGGTACCAGAATTGTTGGTATTAGAATCAATAAGTGCTAGATGGAAAATGTCAGCAGTTCGACAGAAATAAGGTTGCCATTTTTCTTTTTTTTTTTGACAGCATGTATAGAGCGAATTTCCAGAAATTTGGGTGTGGAACTTCTCGGGGCAATAACCACCACATTAAACCGATCAAATGCGATGCCTTGGTGTTACATTGGGATGACAGGATCGATGAATTTCAGTAAAGAATCGGTGTTACATAAGCGATAACATGAATGTTCAGGTAGGATGCTTCAGTAACTGGCTGCTGATTAGTCAATGGATCAGTGACGATTAGGAGACGCGGCTCACGAAACGTCGGTTTAAACTGATTGGAAAATGCACTTGCGTAAAGCGGTCAGCAAACGGCCCGCTGTCCTAACGGACGAGATGAAATAGCAAACCCTTCGCCGGAATATGCAATACTAAAGCAGGTATTAGACGACGAAAATATTTGCTATTTTTGGTACGATTTTTATTTGCACAAAATAAAATCTGTATTAAAAAATAGCAAATATTTGCTTCGTCTAATACCTGCTTAAGGCATGAAACATGCTGAACACCAACGCGACCGATCGGGTGAGATTCTCGCCGTAGGTTAATGAACAACTCTACTCACGGCTGTTTATTAACCTTCGGCAAGAATCTCGCCCGATCGCTCACGTCGGCGTTCAGTTTGTATCAGGCCTAACTAAAATCCAAACAAAAAATATATGAAGGAAAATATCGATAAAATATCGATATCTACACGTTATATCGATTTCAATATTGATGCCGCTTTTAATATCGATAAAACGAATATCGATATTTTATTTTTAATATCGACAACCCTAATATTCTGAGAACGCATAGAACGGAAACAATATGAGTTGTTTTACAGAAACTAAAAGTCGCCATTTCGAATTTCAAAATGACAAGTATTGGAATTGTTGGTCAAAAACCATTTTAGGTTCAACCGGAATTCGCTATTTTAGTAATGATTTCTGACCTGTGAGCATAATTCTGTTTTTGATAATATCACTATTGGAAGGTTGACCACCCTGGAATCGGAAATGAGCATCAAAATTAGAAAGGGGGCTTGAGCCAGTCTCTAAGAATTATCACGACTCCGTAGATAATCAAATATGGGGTTGACATACAGGGCTATTGTGTGGGGTAATCTCAGTTCCGAGAAAACCTATATTGGGTTGTATTCGGATCAGTTGTAGTGGTTTACAATACAACCTCTTTTTACGTCACTTTTGAATAAAGAAATTTGACGTCATTTTTAAAAGAAAAAGAATAGAGCATGCTTAGTTCTCCTCAACATTGAAATATTAAGAGATGGCATGTGAACTTTTTACACGAACACGTCTAAGGAGAAGTGAAGGTTTTCTAATTACTAACAGTTATGGTTTAATTTACAAAACTACGCAAAAATGAAAAAAAATCATGACTTTTAATGCTTAAGTCGCTTCCTAGTTGATTTTCATATGGATGAAATGTGGCTTTTCCTGGCTGAATGTGGCTAAATGTTCATTTATGCCCAAAGATCTTGTTTGAGTAAAAGTAAAAAAAATGAATTCGGTATTGTAATATTATTGACAAATCTACAAAAACATTAGAAATTTAAAAATTTTATGCTTGACTTGCACTAAATCAAAACATGGGTTTTTCTGCAAAAACATATTTGTAGAAGTTGTAGGAAAAACGAAAATTTTAATAAAAGAAATCACATGTCATCGCTTTGAATTTTGACTTAAGGGCAAATTGAGCATGAAGTCATGATTTTCCATGTTTTACGTAGTTTGGTGAATAACATCTCAATTTGTAGTAATCAGATTCCGGTTATTTTTCCTTAAATGTCTTTCCTGAACATTAACAAACATTTTAATGTAAAAAAATTAACGGTATTCACATTCTGATCAAAATTATTTTTCAGTCTTTTAATTTTCAGATTCAATTTTCGTGTGTTGAACATTTTTGCTGAAAACACGTTTTCGTAATTGTGTAATAAAAACCTAAATTAATCCACCTAGCGGTCAGACCCAGCCTTTCTCATTCAAACTTATTATTTGTAAAAATAGATTTACATGAACGCTTCAATTCAATAAAGGTATATTCACTCTTTGGGTTCTAAAAGATTGATGTTATTGAAGTATAAAATACGAGATTTGACGTAATGTTAGTGCTTAAGAAATAGCAAAATAAAAGAAATGACTCTTAATTTCGAACAATTTAATCACGAGCGATACCGGGAACGTTCAAATAGTACGATACCACATTTAAATTATGTTGAGGCCACATCAATCGATCAAAGCAGGTATAGTATTAAATAGTCTTTGAATTTCTTTTCTTTCCAAAACTTTCGAACCACATATCAAATTGTTATGAAGTTTGTTATAGGTTAGTTTGAGAGATGACTCGTTCGTATGACACTAGTAATGTTCAAAAAGTTGCGATGATAAGTTGGGATAATTAGACTTGTTTTAACAATTTAATACATAACGGTTGCTTAAGTTCGATAATAATCAAATGAAAAGGGAACGTATAGGGCAGCCAAACTTTGAAACCACGTGTTCAATCATAATTCATCAGTTAACTCTTAACTAGCCCGTACATCTGGTATCAATATTGTTCAAATCGGTTATGTAGTTTCTAAGATAATGAAGTTTCGTGATTATCACATTTCGATCCATTACAGACAAAGTTACAGTCCGATTACAATGAATTTCAATAGGATGTTATGAGGCAGATAGACCTTTCATTTGACACTAATTTTGTGGAAATCGGCTCTGCCATCTCTGAGAAAAGTGAGTGAGTTTAAGTAGTCTTCGGAATATGTTCCTTTTCATAGTTGGATTTTACATTTTTTAACATAACAGGCAAAGTAACAATCCGTTAGCAAAGAAAAAAAATCAATAGGGTCTTATGGGGCAACAAGACCTTCCATATGACATTGATTTTATGAAAATCGGTCCAGCCATCTCTGAGAAACACGTGTGAGATTAAATAGTCCCCAGAACACGTTTCTTTCCATAATTTTTTAACCACAAGTTCAATCTTCATAAAATTCAACAGTTAAGAGTTTTTTAGATAGCCCGTTCATTTGAAATTAATTTTGTTCAAATCGGTTGTTTAGTTTCTGAGATATTGATGTTTCGTGATTTTTACATTTTGATACATAACCTCTAAGCTAGAAATCCGATTACAATAAAATTCAATAGGGTCGTATGGGGCAACTAGACCTTTCATTTGCAATTAATTTCATGAAATCGGCTCAGCCATCTTTGAGAAAATCGAGTAAGATTGGGAGAGCGTTACACACACACATACAGAAAATGCTCAGCTTTTCGAACTGAGTTGATTGATATACGACATTCGGCCCTTTTGAGCACTTTTATACCTTTAGTTTTTGTAGTGATTGCTATATTTTTCTAGGAGAAAGGCGAAATGTGCGAAACTACTTAAAAAAGTGTACTTTTGCATTGGATCGTTTTAGTGTCTCCATTGCACTCCTCATTGATCGTTTAATTTGTGTAGGAGACATCAACACGGTTAAACGTGAAACTGCACTTGTAACACCGTTTACGTCCCCGGGCAGGCTTGTAAACGGTCAACAATTTCATTTGATTTGGCTCTCGCACACGGAACAAATGGTAGAATGATATCTGCGTCTAGAAGAAATGCACCCTCATTCGTTTGGCGATGTTTTTTTTTTATTTCTGCCTACTTAATTCTTTTCTGTTACGACATATTATTACAAGATTAATGATATAAGCAATTTTCAAAATCTTCGCACACAACGTGCGTAATTCTCATTTCTATAAAAACAAGTCAACATAAGTTTAGAGAAAAAACGTCGTGGTGTACTCTTTTTACATGTTTTTTCAAGAACGAGGGGCAAGACAGCTTTTACCTGAGTGACTCTTATGCTTGGGAGTAACTTTAATTTACTCAATATTACTCCGGAATATCCAGATGATTCACGTCTTCGATTGTCTTGAGAACAAAAAAATTATATGAGCGGTGAGACCGAGTAACATTCATATTGATATTCGCGGTGGGAAAAAGGTTTAAGGATGGATATTCAGAGACACGAGAGTTACTCAGATTTGCTTTTTATTTTTCCATCTGCAAGCCGTTTTGAGGGAGCACAGTTTGCCCAATAATATACAATAAAAATCAAACAATTCTTGTTATATTAGCACACAGATAAAACGTATCAACTCTAACTTAGTTCAACCACAGATAACAGACATCCAAGCTAATTTCTCTTCATGTGTAAACAAATGCAACGGTTTTTTGGCATGTCGCAATACGCAGTATGGTGGCGCTAAAAACACTTAGTAGTCAATGATTTGATAAAATCGATAGTTTTTCAGCTCTTATCGATATTATCGCAATGAGAATGGTTGCCGTTTTTTAATGTAGAAATTTTGAGCAGTCGTAATTTTTAAATCATCGACTTTTTTATTCAACCCCTGTGTATATTTGCGATAAATTTGTTTGATTAAGTGTTAGATTGAAAAAATAAATACATAAACCTCACAAAATCTGTTATATCGTTGCAAAAACAGCGACTGTATCATCTGTAAGAATTTTCATGCACCTGGCAGCTTCGACTGTAATCCAGCGCTGCCATCACTTAAGTGGTTAAAGTCGCAAGTTGCTTGAAGATGTCGTTAGCATTCCAAACGAGTGAAGGTCTAAACTCAATGGATACGTTGCGGCTGCGTATGCGGTAATTTGACAGTTAGCTCATACATTTTCTGTCAAATTAACGTCAACGCAACGCAAAGGTATCCATCCATTCTTGCTTGGATGACTGTTTTCTGTGGCTCAACTAAATGCCACCAGGAGAAATTGGTTGAAGATACTTCATTGAGATGAATTAATAAGCTAATTTTGCATTACAAAAATTTACCCAATAATACATTTTTGGACTGCTTTATCCTTCCAGTTGGTTCCGAGGCAAGATGTTGGTCTAACAAACTCGTCGTTTGTTTGAATCTCGGCATTTGTCCGGCACAATAACAATTTGTGACAGACGGATATAAACCTGAGCATACTGACTGATATGAAATTATGGACAATACAGAAAACCTTTTTTTAATTCGAAACAGAAAACCTTTTCTAGAAGGCAAAAATGATAAAAGTTGGTCGAGAAAATATGAATGAAATTCTAGTATTAATATCGTACCATATGGACAAGATAATTTCACACCAATCACTCGAGATTATGTACTTAAACTACATAGTGTCTGTATATTACACTGGGCGTTTTTCTTTACTTACAAAAGACGCCTGTTATCTCCGTTTTGGCACATATCTTCGTGTTGGTATCAAATTTTCATTGTAACCATATGCAAATTATACGCAAAATCGGAAACAGTTTAAACTAACCTAACAATTTTTGAAGTTGTAGCCGTTTTTTATAGATTAGATTATCAGCAAACTAAAGAAAACTTGTTAGTCATTATTCATCTTGGTACTACATTCTGATACACCAAAGCATAGTCTAAGAATTTTCGAGTAACGATAACGTAGCACACGTTTTTCGCTTCCAATACTGAAATAAACCTTGGAATTTCTGGTGCAAGAGCGTACTATTACCATTATAGTATTCTCTCAAACAGGTTTACACCTAATTAGGAAACCAGATCATGCGTATACCATATACACTACACACTAAAATTGATGGGAATCTAACATCTGCGAAATTCAGAAAAATGTTTTACGATTATTGGCAATTTTAGGACTTGCTGATTTGCAGTAAAACAATTTTTATGCTGAATGTTCTGCTGATCATTTTGCCGAGATAAGCTGAGAGTGTATGTACATATTTTGTGTTGTCTACCTTGAAATACAAATTAACAGCTTTGCATTCAAACCAGCATATCTGCTCTGAGCCCGAAGGTAATAATGAAGGTCATTACCAGTCGTTTGTCGCCGGTCTGACTGCTTGCGTTGCTACGTAACAATGGGATGGTTTTTTTTGTTGATAAAATTTAGCTCTCTTCAACGCCAAAAATAATCACACTGACAAAGTCTGTTGCTGATGACTTACCGTGTAATACCACGACATAATGGCTTTTTAACTTTTCACTATTAAAGGATAGCTTTAAAATTTACTGCAAAAATCTTATTTGTCGACTAATCCTGAGGTATTTCACTGTTCGATGAGTCACCACTTAACTCAAACACTGTTTTCCACACCCAGTAACTCGATCTTTCTACTTTGCACTACCAAACTCGACTGGTCTGACCGACTATCCGCTGGTAGGTATGTCTCAGCCGCCGCCGGTTTGCAATTGTATTGCAACAGGCACACGCGAGAGCAGATTGATTGTACCCTCACATGCTCTCGCAGTCGGTCACAATGAAATTGTGAAATTTCTACAACTACGTCAATATAGTATTCTGCAAATTGTTAGATGATTTGTTTGCTACGTCATCAATGGCGCTTTTAAAAGTTTTGCGGGGAAAATCCTTCGATTGTTTTCGTGATCTTGAGTCACGTGTGAGTCGTTTTGTTTTATAATATTTAATTAATGTTTATTTGGATACTATTAACTACATACTTAAAAGGACGATGTCTGCGCACTCGACATTTGAGAAACAACAAAAAAAAAACACGAAAGATAGAAAAACAATAAAACCGAGAGCATAAGCACTGACGACCGGTCAGTTGCACCTGAGCTAGTGAAATTGTACAGGGAATCACTCGGGAATTCTTTTTGGATAGTATACCTTCCTCAATGTGCAACAATTCAGATTGGGTTGTTTAGCTATATCAGTTTTTTATATCATCTGAATGAGCTGCATTTTCTAAGCAAAACGTGATTTTCAAAAATTTTCTATCGTTGTTCTTCAATTTTTAAATCACGAATTAAACCTGCTCGAAGTCGCTACAATGACAGTTGGTATATGGGCTGATTTTTTAATCTTCACTGAAAAATCGAAGGACAATGATAAAAAAATTTAAAAACCATGTTTTGCTCAGAAAATTACACTCTTTTAGCTGATATATAAAAAACAGAAATCCGTGAATAGCTAAACAACCCAATTGCAATCACAATAACGATGCAACGACCACGTATTTGCAATTGTTGGTGTATGCATAAAAACCCTTAGTTTGATGTTCTGAAGCTTTCATCACGTTGCAAGAAACATTTCTGGTTGTTTGGGTTGTTTAGCTATATCAGTTTTCTATATCATATGAAAGATCTGCATTTTCTAAGTAAAACGTGATTTAAAATTTTTTTCTATCGTTGTCCTTCGCTTTTTAAATCAAGATTTAGAACTGCTCGAAATCACTACAATGACAGTTCGCCCAACTGTCATTGTAAAGGAACCATATTTGGCAGGTGAATGTTTTCAGTGGTAACAAATATGTTCCATAATCGACCTCAGGCAACATTTTGGATTGTAAGATGGCAACTTCCGGTTTCTGGAAAACAGCTAAAAATGGACGATTTACACCCAATATAATAATATCCGGATAAAGAAAGATACACAGGAGCTAAGTTCGACCACAGATACCATTTTCAATTCTAAGATGGCGATTTCCGGTTTCGGAAAAACAGCGGCAAACGACCAAATACCACCCAATATGGGTATTTTCGGAATCGTAATGATGCACTGGAGCCACAAATCGACTTCAGACACCATTATGAATTGTAGGATGGCAACTTGTGGTTTCTGGAAAACAGCCAGAAATTGCCGATTTCCGTCTAACATGAGTATCTCCGGATCTAGAATGATACACAGCAGCTGAAAACGAAAATGATCAATTTGCACCCAATATGAGTGTTTTTTCAACCAGAATGACGCTCAGAGGCCAGAAATAATCATAAATACCATTTTGAAATCCAAGATGGCGACTTCCGGTTTATGAAAAACAGCCTAGAATAACCAAATACCATCCAATATGAGTATCTCTGGAACCAGAATGATGCAATGAGCTAACAATTGACCTCAGGCATAATTTTGAATCGCTAAATGGCAACTTATAGGAAACAGTCGAAAATGACCAAATAATACTCAACATGGATATTTCCGTAATCGACATGATGCATAGAAACCAAACATTGACCCTTGACACCATTTTGAATTTAAAGACGACAACTTTTAGTTTCTGGAAAACAACCAAAATACCTTTCAATATGGGTATTTCCGGTGTCAGATTGATGCCAGAAAATCTGCTGAAAATGACCGAATCACCCAATATGAATATATTGAGAATTAAGGCGATGTACAGAAGCCAAAAGTCTAGGAAGTTGTCATTTCTATAAAACCAATCATTTCAAACGATTCGTTATTTGACTATGATCATATCCTATGGCCGATTCGTCGTGCATTTGCAGACCTTAAACACATCGCAAGGAATCAATGAATTTGGAACGTTCAAACAGTACAAAACAACATTTAAATTATGTTGAGACCATAGAGCAGGTATAGTTTTCAATAGCCTTTGAATTTCTTTTCTTTCCATAACTTTGGGCCACATAGGGTATCGAACGTCTTCGTCAGTGGTTTTTCTGCAGCAATCTTATGCAAAAGGGGGCCGAAGAAAACCACTGACGAAGACGTTCGATACCCTATCAAATTGTTATGAAGTTTGTTATTTGTAAGTTTGAGAGATAACTCGTTCGTATGACACTAGTTATGTTCAAATAAGTCATGTAATCTTTGAAATAATAGACTTTCGTTGGTTTATTAACAATTTAATACATAACGGTGGCTTAAGTTCAATTATAATCAAATGAAATGGGAACGTCGGTTGTGTAGTTTCTGAGATAATGAAGTTTCGTGATTTTCACATTTTGGTACTTTACAGACGAAGTTACAGTCCGATTACAGTAAAATTCAATAGGGAGGTAGCTAGACTTATTAGTTGACACTAATTTTGTGGAAATCGGGTCAGCCATCTCTGAGAAAAGTGAGTGAGTTCAAGTACAGTTGAATCGCTTTATAGCGACATCGCAAGGGACCGTCGTTATAGAGAAATGTCGCAATAAAACGAACATTTTTTATGAATATAGAGCTTAAGGGATCATTGAGAATGTCGCTATAGAGAGATTTGTCGCTATATAAATTGTCGTAATAGAGGGATTTGACTGTAGTCTTCGGAATATGTTCCTTTTCATAGCTGGATTTCACATTTTTAAACATAACAGGCAAAGTAATAGTCTGATTGCAAAACAAATCAATAGGGTCTTATGGGGCAACTAGACCTTTCATTTGACACTGATTTTATGAAAATCGGTTCAGCCATGTCTGAGAAACATGAGTGAGATTAAGTAGTCTTCAAAACACTTTCTTATCATAACTTTTGAACCACAAGTTCAATCTTTATGAAATTCAAAAGTTAAGGGTATTTTAGGTAGCCCGTTCATTTGAATCCAATTTTGTTCAAATCGGTTGTGTAGTTTTCGAGATAATGATGTTTCATGATTTTTACATTTTGACACATAACCTCTAAACGAAGAATCCGATTGCAATGAAATTTAATAGGGTTTTAGGGGCAACGAGACCTTTCATTTGCAATTAATTTCATGAAAATCGATCCAGCCATCTCTGAGAAAAGTGAGTGAGAATAAAAATCTGCACATACACACACACATACAGAAAATGCTCAGCTCGTCGAGCTGAGTCGAGTGGTATATGCCATTCGGCCCTTTGGAGCACTTTTATACTTTCGGTTTTGCAAGTGATTGCTATACCTTTCTAGGAGAAAGGCAAAAACATTGTTAAAACATGGTAATAACAAAAAACGGTTTGCAAGTTTACAGTAAAAATACCATGTTTTTTATGGTTACTATAAAAAATATGGTCTATTTACTGGTTTCACCACAAAACACATCGTATTTTTTTTCGGGATATTAGTCATACTGGCCGGGAACCCATTCCCGGCGGAAAGAAATCAGATTTGGCCTCGAAAAATGTCCTTCAAACTGTCATTACTCAGCAACTACATGTACAATTGGGTTGTTCAGCTACTCACGGATGTCTGATTTTTATATATATCAGGTAAAAGAGAGTGATTTACTGAGCAAAACGTGATTTTTTTAAATTTTAAATGAAAAATAAAAAATCGCTCCAAATCGCTACAATGACAGTTGGTATATGGGCTAGCTGACATTGTAGCGATTTCGAACTGATTTCGAGCTGTTTTGATTCGTGATTTGAAAATTGAATGACAACGAAAGAATGTTTTTGAAAATCACCTTTTGCTTAGAATATGCAGCTCTTTCAGGTGACATAAAAAACTGATATAGCTAAACAACCCAATTGACACAAACTGTGTTGCGTATTGTAGATCGATCTGTTTTCTTGCCGTATTGAGTAGTTTTATCGTTCAAAATATCTACCCGGTCAACATTGAATGTAACACAATGTTGCTGTTCTGTAACACAGAAGTAACATTGTTACGTTACAAAGTTATCTAATTATAACATAACTGTTACTAAAAAAATGGTAACATTGTTATGTAACAGTATTGAACGTACATACAATGTACGTATGTAACGTTGTGTTCCATTTCAAGCACATCAATACTGTATTTGAAATTTGAAGTATAGTAAAAACAGTCAGGTTTCTTTACGCGGGGATACGTTCCAAATTTGTATGGAACCGCGTGAAGGAGGCTAAATTGAGTTAAAAAAATAACGTAGAAAACCGTCCCAAAGCGTGCAGTTATAGCTAAATCGCTACAATGACAGTTCACTCGTATACCAACTGTCATTGTAGCGATTTAGAGGAAATTTTTATTCTTCATTTAAAAATCGAAGGATAATGATACAAAGTTTTAAAAAAATTACGTTTTGCTCAGAAAATTACACTCTTTCAGATGATATATAAAAACTAAAATCCGTGAATAGTTGAACAACTCAATTGTTAAGCTGTATGGTTTAAAATTTTGTGTGGAAAGGACAGCTAGGTCCTTTCATGCTCAACAACTTTGCCGAAGAAACTGACAAACTAGAAGGCCTTAAAAAAAGCAACAGCATTATTACAACTCTGAGGGTGTCGAATTAAATGCTGAAAATCAGTTTTTCTGTCATCACTACCAGTGTACCGTATAGACACTATTGTCTATAGTGCACCAGCGTCAGTCAGATTTTCATCAGAAGTAACCTCTGCACCATGTTGTAGATCCTACCTGCGTCTAGAATATTGATCTACATTTGTTTGCTTGATCCAGGTGATATATTTATATATGTATATATTATACTATATTATACTACTGTATATATTTATACTTTGAACTCGATACGACAGGATACTTCTGATAGGATGATAGATCCTACCGACGCCGGAACACTGGTAGTGTTGGCAGAAAAAATGATTTGCAGCATTTAATTCGACATACTCAACTTAAAACAGTTATAGCTTTTTCGGGGACCTCAGCGTTAGTTTTTAGCGTCTTCGGCAAACTTGTAAAGCATCTAATATACTATGCTTAAAGTAATGTAGTGCATAAATAAAGCGATACGGAGCTCGTTAGAGAAGAAAATGCAAAAAAGTATGTTTTTCCAATCTAATTTCGTCACAAAGTCAGACCCTCCTCTAGATAATAACGTAGCTTTATAACAAACCTCTCCCCCCCGAACATTTTTTTTCATCTTTTATTATCAAAAACATTCCTTGTCTCATAAAAAAAGACAAGATAGTAATAAAAATGACTCTAAACAGACAAAACAGTGATAAAAAAGAACAATAAGAAAATATCCAAACTTTTTCTTAGTTTCATATTTGCTACGTAGCTTGGCTTGAACGCCCACCCTCCCTATCGTCACATTTTGTCACAAAACAGCAAAACCCCTCTCCCCCTTCGAATGCTACGTCATTCATGGATGTTCCCTTGCTTAAATGAATGCTAGAGGCGTAAACAGAAATCATTTCGTCGCAAAAAAGTAAATTCTCGAGAAGCAAAAAATAAATTGACACTGATTGGTTTCACTTAACCTTGAGATAACATGCCAGAAAGGACAGAAATGGTAACAAATGTGCTGAGAGCGATAGTAAGGGTAAAAATTCGAAATAAATAGTGAAAACAAACAGCAAAAAAAATTTTCCGGCGAATCGAGTCTAAAATTCCGGATAATCGAGTCCGACTTGTATTTAAACTATATCGCATCAATAATGACTAAGATCGACTTGAACTGTCCTACAGTACGGTCGCATTTTTTCAACAGCTCGAGGCTAAGTCTTAGACTACCGAGAGATATTGAAATTTTGTTTTTCGCTTTCAACAGGCAATCTTCTTGAAAGACTACCTGTTGAAACGCAAAGTAATAAATTTGTTTTTAACGTTAACGAGTGTTTAGTGAGTAAATTTGGTTTGAGATATTTCTACTTAAATTCTATAGTGAAGTGAAAGTGTAGTGAAGTTTTCCAGTTATGCCTGGAAAAAATAAAAAAGCTCGCTTTGATGCGGCTTCAAGGAAACGTGAGGCATCTCCTCCAAGTGACACTGAAATTTCGACTAACAGGTATGATATTCTTTCTTCCGTTGGGGATCAAGAAATTCAAACTTCTCATACTGAGCATAAAGCCGTTATGAAGAAGGTTAAAGTTCCACCTATTGTGGTATTTGTAGCAAATTTGAAAGCATTTCGATCAGAACTTTCATCATTTCTGTCGGATGTGAAAGTTAATTTTCAAATTGGCCGCCAAGGCAAAATTCGCATTTTGGCCGAATCTCTTGATGGCCATAAACATCTTTTACAGTATTTGACTGAAAAGATGTATAAATTTTATTCTTTTGATGCCAAAAACGAGAGACCGTTTGAGGCTGTTTTGAAAGGTCTTTCAAATGACCAAACTATTGAGGAAATTAAAGAATGTTTGTCAGAATCACTTGGTTTTGCTCCCAACCAAGTAATTTTGATGAAACGAAAGGCAAATGCCAAAATAATCAAACTGGAATACACCAGGAAAATTACTTAGTACATTTTGATCGTACCAAAGTAAATAATTTGAAATGTTTGGAAAAAGCACGTGTTTTATTTAACGTGCGAATAAAGTGGGAAAATTTCAAGAGACATGGAGAAATCCATAATCTTACTCAATGTCGGAATTGTCAAGCCTATGGGCATGGAACTCGAAACTGCCATATGGCAGCAAAATGTATGATGTGACACTGGTCACACGAAAGATATCTGCCCCGTGAAAGAGACCACTAATAGTTTCAAATGTGTAAATTGTGGGGGAAATCACAAATCCAATTTCTTTAATTGTCCTGTAAGGTCAAAAATTATTGCGTCCAGACAACGTAGGAATTCTAAGCAACCTGTTGTCAATGTGGGTATACAAAAGACATTCGATACTGTTCAGGCATCACCAGCACTTTCATTAGCAGGTGTGTCTGTAGGTATTAATTTAAATTCAGCTAACAAATTTCAGACAAAAAGTCCTGTTCAGGCAACACCAGGCTGTTCATATGCCAGTGTCCTTACAGGTAATATTTCAAATTCAAACAGTAACAAACCATTCGTGTTTGGTGCTGAAAAGTCAGCTAGTATTGATTTAGGTAGTCCAACTCCAGAAAAGATTGAATACCTACAACAATCCATGCTGCAGCTAATGTCCGTTTTGTTGAACTGTAACTCGATGTACGAGGCTGTCAAGAAGGTATAAAATTTACAACTAATATTGTTATGAAATTGAAATTCAGCAATGGTTTTAAATAATGCTGTAAATTTTCTAAATTGGAATGCTCGCTCTTTAAAAGCGAAAGAGGATGAATTTTTCAATTTTTTTTACAGTCCACAATGTGCATGTTGCAGTTGTGACTGAAACGCTTTTAAAGCCAAATATTAAACTAAAAAAGAACCCAAATTACATGGTTCATAGGTTTGATAGAATTGATGTTGCCGGTGGTGGAGTTGCAATAGTTATCCACCGTCGGATAAAACATCGTGTTTTACCCCATCTTGAAACCAAAGTTATCGAGAGTTTGGGAATTGAAATTGAAACAAGTATTGGCATTTTATTTATAGCCGCAGTGTATTTGCCTTTTCAATGCACTGGTGAGCGAAAAAATTATTTTAAGGGAGATTTGCAAAAACTCACAAGAAATAAATCTAAATTTTTAATCATCGGTGATTTTAATGCAAAACATCGATCTTGGAATAATGCTTAAAGCAATTCCAATGGAAAAATATTGTTTAATGATTGTTCGGCTGGATTTCATTCAGTTTTATTTCCAAATGGTCCTACATGTTATTCTTCTATTAGGAATTCATCTACAATTGATTTGGTAGGGAAACAGGGGTATTTTGGCCAGCTTTGGGAAGTGTTCGCACAGTTCATTAAAAACAAATACAATTTTTGAACATAAATACCTATTCTATTACACCATTGTTAAAAGCTTAGTGTCTATTTTAATACACACCGTTCAACAATGCAATATATTGAAAAATATCCTAGAAATATCAAAATTTCTACGAAGTACTAAAAACATATTTTGGTCCACCAAATTTTTACTTTGGCCCACCTTTATATCTACAGACTTGTATGGAAATAGTTCGGACTAGTTATATTTAAGATCATCATCGGTATTTTTAGAGCAAAAATAGTGGGTTTGAGGAGGACATCCTTCTGCTGTGAATTTTTGTAAATTTTAGGTATCTAAAAATGAAATGATTTGGCTTATAGCGGTTTGACAGGCATTCTCATCTGATTTCATATCGTTGAATGTGATAAATTAAGAAGTAATTACCTGTAAATTGTCACAAGCTGCTTCTTTGTTCACGTGCAACGGCCGAACGGTAATCAAAGAGATGTCAAAACTTGCCATGGCCAAAATATGTTTGCTTCAGAAAGAGGCAAACATATTTCGGCCATGCGTTTAACCACTTTTTTAAACTTTTTCCAACATGTTAGAGTATACAAACTGTTTCTATGACATTTTATTGATGTTACAACAACAACGAATTGTTTCAAAAGCATACATATTTATTACAATAGCTTCCGGACGTTGACTTGTATATTACCACTTCCTCTTTACTTTGGGTCGACTCAGCCATGACTTTGAATTTGTATGAGCTAATTTCAAAATAACACTACCTAGAGCCAGTTTTTCGCCAAAAATTATAGTGTAGTATGATTGTTAGGTGTGTTATTCAATGTTGCATGCATAGTTTTCTAATATTCATTGAATTTATCCGATAAAATGCGTAAAATGTTACCGGGTGGGCCAAAATATGCATGTGGGCCAAAATACCCCCGTTACCCTACTAACAAATCAAAGTCATTCATGCAGTGATTTATTAACTCATGCTGACTTTGATTCTGATCATCTTCCCATAACATTTTCTATTTCCCATGAAACTATTTTAAATGCCACTAGATCTGTGTTAAATTATCACAAGACTAATTAGGATAGATATCGTTCTACGATCGAAGAAAATTTGAATGATGATATTATTTTACAAAATAGTGCTGACATTGACAGAGCATTAGATAATTTTAGCAGCTTAATACTCAATGCCCGGAATTTATCAGTTCCTAAGGCTCGAGTGAAATTTAATGCACCAATTATTGACAGTGAACTTCAACTTCTTATACGTTTGAAGAACATACGGAGACGTAAATACCAAAGATCTCGTGATCCTGCTTTGAAAATTATTTTTCAAGAATTACAAAAGGAAATTAAACATAGATTCACTCTCTTGCGAAATGAGAATTTCATGAGAGAAGTTGAACAACTAAAACCTTATTCAAAACCTTTCTGGAAGCTTTCGAAGGTTCTTAAGAAACCTTCGAAGCCAATTCCAGTCCTTAAAGATGGTGATTGCATTTTTCCAACGAATGAACAAAAATCTCAAAAACTTGCTCAGCAGTTTGAGAGTGTTCATAACTTTAATTTGAACGTAGTAAGTCCTATTGAAAATGAAGTAAACCAAAAGTATGATCAGATCACCACCCAAGAATTTCTTTCTGAAGAGGTATTGGAAACAAACTTGAATGAGGTGCGAACTATTCTCAAAAAATTCAAAAACATGAAAGCACCAGGAGATGATGGGATTTTCTATATCCTCATCAAAAGACTTCCCGAAAACTCTTTAAATTTCTTGGTAAAAATTTTTAACAGATGCTTTGCACTAGCACATTTTCCTACGAAATGAAAAAATGCCAAAGTCACTCCAATTTTAAAACCCGAAAAGAATCCAGCTGAGGCATCAAGTTATCGACCAATTAGTTTACTTTCCTCTATTAGCAAACTTTTTGAAAGAATAATTCTCAAAAGAATGATAACACATATTAATGAGAACTCAATTTTTGCAAATGAGCAGTTTGGTTTTCGCCATGGGCATTCCACTACTCATCAGTTACTTAGAGTAACAAATATGATTCGAACTAATAAATCTGAAGGCTATTCGACTGGAGCTGCTCTTCTAGATATAGAAAAGGCATTTGACAGTGTTTGGCATAAAGATTTAATAGCTAAAATGTCAAATTTCAGTTTTCCGCTTTACCTTACAAAAATGATACAAAGTTATTTAACTGACCGCACTCTCCAGGTTAACTATCTAAATGGTAAATCTAATAGATTGCCTGTTGGAGCTGGTGTGCCTCAGGGGAGTATCTTGGGCCTAATCTTATATAACATTTTTACTTCTGATCTTCCTGATTTACCACCAGGTTGTGAGAAATCTCTGTTTTGTCACGATACAAGCATTTCCGCAAAAGGAAAAAGCCTTCGTGTTATATGCAGTCGGCTACAAAAAAGTTTAGATATATTTTCTTCATACTTGCAGAAATGGAAGATTTCCCCTAATGCTTCTAAAACACAGTTAATTATTTTTCCTCATAAGCCAAGAGTTTCATTTCTCAAACCCACCCATAACCACGTTATAAGGATGAACGGTGTGGTCTTAAATTGGTCTGATCAAGTTAAATACTTAGGGCTAATTTATGATAAGAATCATACTTTCAAGGAGCACATTGAAAATATCCAGTCAAAGTGCAATAAGTATATCAAATGTTTATATCCTCTTATCAACAGGAATTCTAGACTTTGTCTCAAGAATAAACTGTTAATTCACAAACAAATTTTTAGGCCAGCAATGTTATATGCAGTTCCCATCTGGACAAGTTGTTGTACAACTAGGAAGAAGACACTTCAAAGGATTCAGAATAAACTTTTGAAAATGATTTTGAAGCGTCCTCCCTGGTTTAGCACAAACGAGCTACATAGGCTCACTAATGTAGAAACATTAGAAAATATGTCAAGCCAAATTATCAACAAATTCCGACAAAAATCGTTGCAATCCTCAATTGCAACGATTAGCTCACTTTATAGTCAGTAAGATAGTTTTAAGTTTATTTTAAGTTTTGTTTTATTCCTTTTTTTTCCTTGACAAGTAGGTTTAATAATTTTCCTACAATTACAAGCGAAAGCGAAAGCTAATAACATTCAATAATATAAAAAGGCGTACAAATATATATAATAGTGTTGAAATGTCACCATTTGTGGCAGAACACACAATATTAATTCTGAATAGATATTAGTACATAAATAAATCATTACAATAATTGATGCTGAATACACTTCTAACAAATGTTGAATGCAAGTTATAAGCAGCCGCAGTGCTGTTTTTATGCTACATGACAGTCTCTCATTCATATTCTCCTGGCGGTTTTCTCGCTCTCTTCGTCCCATTATCTAGGGATGGGCGATGCTGACGAAAGTATCGATACTTTGGTATCGCGATGCTTCAATGAACTTCGATACCAGGTATCGAAGTATCGGCTGGAGAAGTATCGATTACCGATGCTTCGATAGTATCGGTATCAGAATAGCAATTTTTTTGACGTTGACTAACGTCTATATCGAAGTTAGGCCCCTGAATTTAAAAATCTAGTAATTCAACCAGGGAAAACCAGAGAAAAGTGGTCAGGTTTTGAGCGCTTATTTTGCATTCATCTATAATCAGGTTTTCGCATCAATCGATCAGAAATTCTTTTACGGTTAAATTTATGTAACAAAAACAAACTATTGTTTGAGATACACTATTGAAAAATTGGTAATTAATATCGATTGTCTAAATCATACCGCGCAGCCAATCACTACCTCTCTTCCCAAGCACAGTCGACACTAACGGATACAATCGATCTGACTTTGTTGTTATTGTTGTTGTCACTTTCTGTTTCCGATGTTTATGCTGCTGCTAGCGGAAAAAACCTTGCAAATATGCATTTTTTTGTTGGTGTTAATATTACGACAGCGGCCGGCGCCCCATAATTCTGATTCCAAAACCGCACCAGTGACATGCGGACGCTAGGTGATAGCAGCTGAAAGGAGGAAATACAAAATAGTACCGGTCATCTCGTGCCGGTTTCACCCGTAATGCTGGTGGCTTTAGTAGTAAATGGCTACTGCAAAACACTTAAATGGCTGGAATTCTGGACGGACTAACCAGGAAACTATAATCGGCAACTGGCACCTTTTGGTGCCTCTAAATTTTGGTACAGAAGCGGCAAATTGAATTTTCTGTTTTACCAAATGCTGCTGCTAGCGGAAAAAACCTTGCAAAAATGCATGTTTGTGTTGGTGTTAATATTATGACAGCGGCCGGTGCAGCTTTCAAGAAACATTTGTCTCTACCATTCCATCATCTATGTAGCCCATCCCTCTTTCTATTTATCTGACGAAGCCTTTTTTTTTTTTCTTATTCTCGTTTATTTTCCGTCGGTCTAGTTCCGCCACTGTTGTGGCCAATCACCGACGCCCAGGGAGGCGACTCCACACCCAGGACCCTAACTCACGACCCGTTTATTAACGGACCGGCGCCAACGGCTTTACTTCCTCATGCGATGGAAGGCGTGATCCCAGAGATTTTTCGCCTCAGAAAATCTCCCGGTGTCGGCTAGGCTAGGATTGAATCTAGACCAGTTGGGTTGGTTGTGAGTGGATCACGCCACCTCACAACCATCGACACCTATGTCGGCGGTGGGATTCGAACCCAGGCGTCGAGCGTGGTTGACGGAGACGTTACCAACCACACTAGGCCCCCGCTCTGACGAAGCCTTGGTATAAAACGTATCGTTCGAACATTTCACCCCATCAGTTTCATTATTAAACCGTACCGGATACATACGGACGCTCGGTGTTAGCAGCTAAAAGGAGGAAAAACAAAATAGTACCGGTCATCTCGTGCCGGTTTGACCCGTGATGCTGGTGGCTACTGCAAAGTACTAAAATGGCTGGAATTCTGGACGGAAACCAGTAAACAAGAAATCGGCAACTGGCACCTTTTGGTGCCTCGCAGTTTTATAATAGAAGCGGTTAGTTGAATTTTATGTTTTACAATTGCTGTTGCTAGCGAAAAAAAAACCTTGCAAAAATGCATGTTTATGTTGATGTTAATTTCACGACAGCGCTAGGTGTTAGCAGCTGAAAGGAGGAAAGACAAAATAGTACCGGTCATCTCGTGCCGGTTTCACCCGTTATGTTGGTGGCTTTTAGTAGATTAACCAGAAAACAACAATGTAATCGGCAACTGGCACCTTTTGGTGCCTCTAAATTTTGTTACAGAAGCGGCAAATTGAATTTTCTGTTTTACCAAATGCTGCTGCTAGCGGAAAAAACCTTGCAAAAATGCATGTTTGTGTTGGTGTTAATATTATGACAGCGGCCTGCGCAGCTTTCAAGAAACATTTGTCTCTACCATTCCATCATCTATGTAGCCCATCCCTCTTTCTATTTATCTGACGAAGCCTTGGTATAAAACGTATCGTTCGAACATTTCACCCCATCAGTTTCATTACTAAACCGTACCGGGTACATACGGACGCTCGGTGTTAGCAGCTAAAAGGAGGAAAAACAAAATAGTACCAGTCATCTCGTGCCGGTTTGACCCGTAATGCTGGTGGCTACTGCAAAATACTAAAATGGCTGGAATTCTGGACGGAAACCAGTAAACAAGAAATCGGCAACTGGCACCTTTTGGTGCCTCGCAGTTTTATAATAGAAGCGGTTAGTTGAATTTTATGTTTTACAATTGCTGTTGCTAGCGGAAAAAAACCTTGCAAAAATGCATGTTCATGTTGATGTTAATTTCACGACAGCGCCAGGGTGTTAGCAGCTGAAAGGAGGAAAGACAAAATAGTACCGGTCATCTCGTGCCGGTTTCACCCGTTATGCTGGTGGCTTTTAGTAGATTAACCAGAAAACAACAATGTTATCGGCAACTGGCACCTTTTGGTGCCTCTAAATTTTGTTACAGAAGCGGCAAATTGAATTTTCTGTTTTACCAAATGCTGCTGCTAGCGGAAAAAACCTTGCAAAAATGCATGTTTGTGTTGGTGTTAATATTATGACAGCGGCCGGCGCAGCTTTCAAGAAACATTTGTGTCTACCATTCCATCATCTATGTAGCCCATCCCTCTTTCTATTTATCTGACGAAGCCTTGGTATAAAACGTATCGTTCGAACATTTCACCCCATCAGTTTTATTATTAAACCGTACCGGGTACATACGGACGCTCGGTGTTAGCAGCTAAAAGGAGGAAAAACAAAATAGTACCAGTCATCTCGTGCCGGTTTGACCCGTAATGCTGGTGGCTACTGCAAAATACTAAAATGGCTGGAATTCTGGACGGAAACCAGTAAACAAGAAATCGGCAACTGGCACCTTTTGGTGCCTCGCAGTTTTATAATAGAAGCGGTTAGTTGAATTTTATGTTTTACAATTGCTGTTGCTAGCGGAAAAAAAACCTTGCAAAAATGCATGTTCATGTTGATGTTAATTTCACGACAGCGCCAGGATGTTAGCAGCTTAAAGGAGGAAAGACAAAATAGTACCGGTCATCTCGTGCCGGTTTCACCCGTTATGCTGGTGGCTTTTAGTAGATTAACCAGAAAACAACAATGTTATCGGCAACTGGCACCTTTTGGTGCATCTAAATTTTGTTACAGAAGCGGCATATTGAATTTTCTGTTTTACCAAATGCTGCTGCTAGCGGAAAAAACCTTGCAAAAATGCATGTTTGTGTTGGTGTTAATATAATGACAGCGGCCGGCGCAGCTTTCAAGAAACATTTGTCTCTACCATTCCATCATCTATGTAGCCCATCCCTCTTTCTAATTATCTGACGAAGCCTTGGTATAAAACGTATCGTTCGAACATTTCACCCCATCAGTTTCATTATTAAACCGTACCGGGTACATACGGACGCTCGGTGTTAGCAGCTAAAAGGAGGAAAAACAAAATAGTACCGGTCATCTCGTGCCGGTTTGACCCGTGATGCTGGTGGCTACTGCAAAATACTAAAATGGCTGGAATTCTGGACGGAAACCAGTAAACAAGAAATCGGCAACTGGCGCCTTTTGGTGCCTCGCAGTTTTATAATAGAAGCGGTTAGTTGAATTTTATGTTTTACAATTGCTGTTGCAGGCGGAAAAAACCTTGCAAAAATGCATGTTTATGTTGATGTTAATTTCACAACAGCGCTAGGTGTTAGCAGCTGAAAGGAGGAAAGACAAAATAGTACCGGTCATCTCGTGCCGGTTTCACCCGTTATGCTGGTGGCTGTTAGTAATAAATGGCTACTGCAAAATACTAAAATGGCTGGAATTCTGGACGAGAATAATCGGAAACTGGTACCTTTTGGAGCCTCGAAATTTTGTTACAGAAGTTTTGTAAAAGAAGCGTTGCAATTCCCTCTACTATTTGCTTCAATGGAATATATTTTTTTTAAGAATACGGTAGTCAACGTCATGCGGTCGTGTCTTGAATACCACCCTCCTACTTTTTTTCAAAAATCATCATTTAGGAAGTATCGATACCGGTACTCATCTCTAGCAGTGAGTATCGATGCCAAAATACTCGATACCGGGACCCCTAGTATCGATACCGCTGGTATCGATACTAGATCGCCCATCCCTACCATTATCTGTGGTTTTATGTTGCGTAAACACAAGCCACGAAATAAGTGACCGCTGTTGTTGCCTTTCTGCTGAAGCACTTAGAGAGATATTCGAGTATACGTTATACTAGGATTAACAATCTGTTCACTCGAGTAGAACTACTAGAGGACAGCAATTTCATCTGAAACAGTTTGAGATTTTGTTTTAGTATAGCATTTACAACTTGTAACTCAACAATGCTGGGACGTGTTTTTCTATCAAAAGGTTGGTGTTATACTGGTTAAATTTTAAGTGAGGCGAAAGAAAACACTAAAAGACGAATGATAATATTTTCTTTTAAGCCACGTATGCTAAGGTAAGATGTTTCGGAACACAAAGTGCTAATTATGCAAAGCCACGCACCGCTATCGTTATGCTCAATATGGGAGGACCACAGAATACGGACCAAGTTCACGATTATTTGCATAGAATTATGACAGATAGAGACATGATTCAATTGCCAGTTCAAAGGTAGCTTATCGCATGTCTAATTCAACGCTCATTCTTATAATGTTTCTTGTTAACTCAGTAAACTCGGCCCATGGATCGCAAAACGACGTACTCCAGAAGTACAGAAAAAGTACTCTGAAATCGGTGGAGGATCACCAATTCTAAAATGGACAAATCTACAGGGAGAACTGCTGTGTAAGAAGTTGGACAATTTGTCACCGGAAACGGCCCCGCATAAGCATTACGTTGCGTTCCGTTATGTAACTCCGCTGACAGAGGATGCTTTGCATCAAGTGGAACAGGACCAACCGGAACGGGTGGTGCTTTTTTCTCAATATCCACAGTACAGCTGTGCTACGTCCGGTTCAAGTTTCAATGCAATTTTCACGCATTACAAGGCAAACAAAAATGGTCTCTCTAATGCTAAGTGGAGTATTATTGATCGTTGGGGAACTCATCCGCTGTTGGCAGAAACATTTGCCGATAATATTCGGCAAGAACTAGCGAAATTTCCTAAAGAGAAGCAGAAAGACGTTATATTGCTTTTCTCGGCGCATTCACTGCCACTAAAGGCGGTCAACCGTGGGGACTCGTATCCCTCGGAAATCGGAGCCACGGTGCAAAATGTTATGGAAGCGCTGAACTTCTGCAACCCATACTGTTTGGTCTGGCAGTCGAAGGTAGGTCCACTGCCATGGTTAGAGCCCTTCACTGAGAATGCCATCAAAGGTTACATCAAGCAGGGCAAGAAAAATTTCATCCTAGTGCCTATTGCCTTTGTAAACGAACACATTGAAACGCTGCACGAGTTAGACATCGAGTACTGTCAGGAGCTTGCCCACGAGGTTGGGGCTGAGAAAATTGGCAGAGCCGCTGCTCCGAATGATCACCCATTGTTCATCGATGCACTGACGGATATTGTGCAGAGCCATTTGCGGCGCGAGCATTCGGTGAATCCCAAGTTTCTGTTGCGCTGTCCTGCCTGTGTGAATGCTAAATGTTCTTCGAGCAAGCAGTGGTTCCGCGAGTTGTGCAATTAGGATCGGTTTAGTAACGATGTGATTTTCTGTTTTTCGTTCGGTGGAGGAGAGCATGGTTCCTTATGTATTTTTAGTAACATAATTTTTTTTCGTTTAACTGAGAGTATTTGATGGCTATCCGAAAACCGTTTCCGAACTTGTTTAAGCGATGATTTTATGCCTGAATATCAGAATCTATGATAGTATGTACATTATTTGAAGCATCGTAGTTTGGCTCATACGTCCTTTTCATTATTTTGCCGATACTCATCTCAAGGCAGCTGATATGGTTGGAGCATACGAGAATAATAACAGAGCATAATGCAGTAATGAGGGAAGAGATTCCTTCTCATTTCAGCAATTTCAATTGTTAGTGAGACTGAAGAGAACTGTTTGAGGACGCTACTATCCGTGAGCATTCCAGTTAGCTAAAGAGGGATGTAGGGTAGCATTAGGTACTGTATTAATTTGAAATGTTTCCTCTATTTTGGTCTTTTAGATACACTGTTTTGTTATTTGATTTTGCTTTAGCACTTTTGTTATACCGATTACTTAATGGTGATGCAAAATAACAAAACTGTAATATTTTATAAAATTGCATGCTACGGTCACTCTTGCCCCACTTCACTCATGTAAACGCTGCAGCTACAGCTGCTCTCGCGTCGTTCACGGCTGCTGGTTACTGTCTAATACATATATCTCTATCTTCGCCTGACCTCACCCTCATCCTTTCAGCACATTGACAGATTGCGAAAAATCAATTTTACGCAGGCCTCAGGATTGGATCACACTTTTTTCCGAGGTCGGTTCAGAATGTGAAAATTATCCCACTGCAGCTAGAAGTGCACCCGTTGGAAATATCCTTTTGCTATGATTAAACTGTGAAGTTACCGGTTTAATTGCGATCATGGAAATGTGTCTAAGCTTGAGGCGTAATTCGTTTTAGAATGTGAGCTGTTCTTCGAGAACGAAGAAATCTGAGAAGCAGGGAGCAATTGATTTTCATTTTAGAATTTTTCGCAGCTTCTATAAGCCAGTAACAGATATTAAACAGGAACTAAACGGGTGTTTGGAACAAGTTTAGCACTAGGACTTTCAACGGTTCAGAGAAAACGATGGTCACGGCGAAGACAGTGGATACAGAGAAAGAACGGCTTACAAAGAAAATGTGTTCAAATAGTAGTACGGGTGGAAGTGGATCCGGTGGTGGTGTCTCTGGGCCATCGGTTAGTTTTAGTGCTGGAACCACCCATCATACGGCTCACAGCCAGGACGCCCCGAATATTCTGGTCTACAAAAAGATGGAGTCCATTATTGATAAAATGCAAGCGGAAGGATCGGGAGTGTCTGTGCGCACGGTAAAAGCCTTCATGACTAAGGTCCCTTCAGTATTCACGGGGGCCGATCTTGTTGCTTGGATAATGCAGAACCTAACGGTCGATGATGTGACGGAAGCCTTGCACCTGGCACACCTTCTTGCGTCGCATGGTTATTTGTTTCCAATTGATGATCATCAACTAACCGTAAAAAACGACGGGACTTTCTACCGTTTCCAAACACCGTACTTCTGGCCTTCTAACTTTTGGGAGCCAGAAAACACTGACTATGCCATCTATCTTTGCAAGCGTACTATGCAAAATAAGACCAGGCTCGAGCTGGCAGATTATGAAGCAGAAAATCTAGCCAAACTGCAGAAAATGTTTTCACGTAAATGGGAATTTATTTTCATGCAAGCTGAAGCTCAAAGTAAGGTAGACAAAAAGCGAGATAAATTAGAGCGTAAGGTATTGGATTCGCAGGAGCGAGCCTTCTGGGACGTGCATCGTCCTATGCCTGGCTGTGTCAACACGACTGAAGTGGATATAAAGAAGGCCTATCGGCGAGGTGCCTCGAGTTTGGGTTCCGGTTCTGCTGGTACGGCAGCCAACAGTAATCCGAGTGAGACGATGACCAAGACAATCAAATTACTAAATCAACGACTCGAGCGACGGACGATTAAAGTATCCAAGGTGGCCGAGTCGTAAGTTGTCTGATTTCATTGATAACATATAGGTACAATCATAATTCTATTATCCATTTACAGGTACGTTTCATACCTTGAACAGTACGGTGAGTTTGATTATTTTTTAACTGCTCCAGAGTATCCTAATCCATGGCAGTCTGATAGCACGGAGTTATGGGACTCCGAAAAACAAGGGTAGGTTTGTGTTAACTTACACACTTGGAAAAAAATACTATATTTAATTTTTACAGCAAAGATATCCCAATGAAACGAGTTAAACGCTGGGGATTCAGTTTGCGAGAACTTTTGAACGACCCGGTAGGACGGGAACAATTTACAAAATTTCTTGATAAAGAGTTTAGTGGTGAAAATTTGAAGTAAGACTTGCTTTTTTGCAGCATTGATACCTTTTTCAATCGTCATTTTTTTCGAACAGGTTTTGGGAAGCGATTCAGGACATGAAAGCTCAACCCCAGTCCAAAATTAAGGACGCTGCGAACGCCATCTGGAACGAGTATCTTGCGCCGGACGCGGCCTGCCCTGTCAACATAGACTCCAAATCCCTTGAGCTTGCCCGGGACGCCATCAGCGGCGGTACGGTTAGCCAGAGCCGCTGGTGTTTCGATGTGGCCGCCGATCACGTGTTCTATCTGATGAAGTCCGACTCGTACTCGCGCTATCTACGCTCCGATATGTACAAGGAGTACCTCAACGGCTCCAAAAAGAAGGTAAAATCCATACCGAACTTATTTGGCGTGAAGATCAATTACTAGATTTTTTCATGTACTTTTTTCACCTTTTCTATGATAAGGTAGAATTAACGGTTGAGATATTTTGCTAGCATAGGTATTGGGGTCATATGACTAGTCATCTCACATACGGGAAGATTTTCTTTTACTTTGGTTGCAACTTTCGCACCTTGATAAAGGGCGCATCTGTTTCGAAACATTTTATGATGTGAGCTGAATCATTCCCACGTGCGAGAAGTAATTTTATGCATCACATCTCGAAAATTTATAAGATCAAGTGGTGTTGATGTACGAGTAGCTTGTCGGTTGTGTAAACGCTTTGTTAAATTCGAAAATTCTGTCAGTTTCATATTTTTATATCAACTCTGTTTTCGAAACGCTGATACTTTTTATTTGGTATTGGTTTACATCTTTCTTATTTGACTTTAATTCGATCCGGTCTATAACCCTAAGAGAAGAGTGGAATGTTTGCAAATATTTGATTGATTGTGGTTTAAAAGTTCAGAACCGATTTTATATACCCCTGCCCTGCAAAGATTTTTAATGTATTATTATATTTTGGAGAAGCCTGGGGGGACAGAAAAAAAATCTCTGCTTAAGCTTTTATTGTATGTTTGATCAAACTATTCACTGTTTTGGTGTTGTTCAACTGTTCAATACGAACATGTATTTCAAAAAATTGATTTTTTCACTAGCACTAGATTTAGCGCATTGAACACGAAAGCAACGTCTCACCGGGGATAGATTTTGTTGAAAAAAAGAAAGAAAGGCAAGTTGTACACTCTTCTCTCAGGTTTATTAATATTGGCATTTTCTATCGGTTTTCTGCTTTTAAGAACATAAAAGCGAGTAATAATATAAAAACAAACAATTTAGCTCATATTGAGTTGCTTTTCTAACTGGAAGGCGATAAAATTAGTAAAGTTCATAGTGTGAATATTTTCATGACTTCAAATCTATTATCGAAGTACCAAAGAGAAGCCCATCTTAGTACGTATAAGAGAAATAAAATCATTTGATGTGTAAACAATCTGATTTGAGCGATTAAAAATACAAATTCAGGGTGAAATAAAAGCAGTTTTGAATAAATGTTGTATTGACTGGATCTGAGTGCATTTCACGATCAGGCGTTAAGCTTGGGAACACTCTTTAAAATATTACTTGTCTAATCATTTTCGGTAACTAACCATAGCTTACTCACAAAGCTTCCTCATTGTTTTGGCTATATGAATATCAGATTGCAACCACACTAAAAATACACATATTCGAAGCATTCTGCATGAATTTTACATTACTAACGCCATTATTCATTTGTGTTTTCGTAGCTCGATAGTAAAGTTTGGTAGAATAGTAAGTAGTACAATACAGCGATGTTAGAACATCGCTAAATATTTGAACAAAATGTACAGTAAAAATTCGAGCAACACTGTGTACATCTCTATGCTAATATTTAAACTTGTTTTGATCATCCCAAATGAACGCAGACATCTGTACGAGGACTTCGCATATTTTCCGGTAGAAAAGAAGCACCTGTGATAAATTAAACCGGTTGCGAACAAATACACTAAAGACCATTCCCGCATGAATCAAAGCAGAAAATCAACCAAAGATTCGCTGACACAATAGAATACATTTATTCGACACCTTTATAGAGCGAACAAATCTCTACCGAATGGTTTAAAGCTAATCGTTTTAGAACAGGTCAATAATACCTAGGTGGCGTTGAAGCTTAGCAGTAACTATGCGTAGGAAAATGTACCATGCCTAACCAAGTGCTAGAGACAGCTACCAGTAATCAAGTATCTATGACTGTCAGAATAGCGATGCATGGTTGTACTAGTTTAGCAGCTTGGTAGATATGAGTCGGTGAGATTTACAGTTATCACGAAACGTTATAACTAACTAGTAATGTAGGATGTGAAATTAATAGCCAAGAAAAACTTGTTACAAAAGTCAACAGCGGCAACCCACCATTACTCAAACAAATAGTGAGATTTTAACGTTTGCATACTTTTTAAGAGCAGAAACTATGACAGAAGTAAAATATATATATATATATATATATATATATATATATATATATATATATATATATATATATATATATATATATATATATATATATATATATATATATATATATATATATATATATATATATATATATATATATATAAATATTACCAGTTCGAATTCCCCCCGATTCACAAAATGCGGGTCCTATCCATGCCCCTAGCTAAAAAACAATCGTTATAAGCTACTACTATAGTCGTCTTATCCAGTTTCTACATTCCAACGTAAGCAACAAAGCCAATAATTACCCGCCAACAACCCAAGATTCGTAGCCACAACTGTTTGTGAAAAAATGAGATCGCAATGGCTGAAGTCTTATCACTTAAAAGCAGTTGCGTATGTGCGTCAACCGGCGCCGTTCAACGTTCAAACTTAACTTTGGTTTGAATACTCGATCGAACAATCTACCTAATAAGACTTGTAACCGTTGTTAACATAACTATGATAATTCGAATTTTATTGTTCTTTTGCTCGGTGATACACTTCATACATGGTTTTACCGTGATATTTGTTCATTTTTAGAAAAGTATTTTATATGGTCAGACGCACAAACAGAGATATTCTATATCTTCATGCACTTGTTTTGTTTTTCTCTATATACAAACACAATATCACTTAGTTTTTTTCTTATTACATAACATATATTACATAACGATTTTCCGTTGTAAACTTTCCAAACATTATCGGAAATCAAATGCTTGATAGTTTTTCGACTTATTTGAGGAACACTTCAAATCAAAAAACCTAAGTACCTTATGCGTATTTTATGATTTACTGAAACTCACATGGCATCAGATGCCTGCATAAAAACTAAAAACCAGGTAACAGACATATGCGAAAAAACTATTTCAGCTTTTTCTTATTGTTTTAATGCAGACAAAGCGCGCAAACTTATATTTGTGATATTTTGTGATTTCATCCTAAATGAAAGGTAATGAAAATTTGTTGCATAGGGGTATAACATAGGTAATTATCATAATGTATTTACTATATTAGGAAAAAAAAAAAACAATCAGTCATAGAGTAGCTTAAAAAATACGGTGGAATACGTGTGAAATTCTATATTTTAAATGTAAACTTAAAACAATGTAAATGCACTTACGCGACATCCGTTGCATCCGAAATACCCCTCTCTGTGATAACAAAGTAACACTCACCAGGTGGCACCGCAGGGCTAAAAAGCAGCCGACAAAGCCGTTGATTTGAGTCCTCTAGCCGACTGATTTGCAGCCGTGTGTGAACCAGGCTGGCCCAGGAGAGACCCAGAGCTGGTACGATTTTCTCCTCATCCAGGGAGAAGCTGTCGATCACCGAACGTACTTGATTGGTACATATGACTGCAAAATCGAACTGCTCTTGGAGTGAATGCAACGCGCGAACCACACGGCGGAAAGAATGGGCACGTTCAACGTAGTTTTGTTCTTCGACATACACCGCAGTTATGGAATCAATAATAAGCAACCCAATTGGATTGTTTTCCAGCAAAACCGGAAGTCGCTCACTAATGCACAGTTCGAGGGAGGTCTGTTTAAAATAATGCGTTATCTAATAGATGATAAATTTCGTAGCTTGTAAAGGGGGCACATATTTTTCAAACATCTTATTAATGCTCTCCTTTCCGTGTACACTCAAATCAACTAGTACTTACCGGGCTGTGCAAATGCTCAACGAAGATATTATCTGTCAAATTGTAGCCCCCCTTGCTAGCTCCGGGAAAATCTTTTTTTATTGCATGTTCCATCTGAACGATTCGCCCGGACGGGAAAGTATGCTCTGTGCTTATATACACCACACCTTTTGGAGGTGTCGAAGTAATTTGAGATACCAACGCTAAATGTAGTGCTAGCTGCGTTTTACCGGAACCGGCTTCACCTGCTATTTCAAAAATGCCACGTGAACTTATACCGCCACCTGTGAGTTTATCGAGATATCGTACCCCAAACCGAATCCGGCGCCAGCGTCGTTCGAGTGTCGTTAACGTTTGTTTTGCTGAAAGATTAGGTACCACTTTATCTTGTCGAACTACCTATTATAGCCTAATTAACGAAGCTCACCGGTGATGATGTTTACTGAACCTATGGCTTGTTTAGTTGCTTCCATATCGGTTATTGAAGAATAAATTCACAGAGTTCTCCCGCGTTGCTATTCAGCAACAAGAAACGTTATATGTTATTTGTATGACAATCGCCCGCATTCATTTTCACTAGAAGTTCAAAATTATTAGAAGTTCAGAATACCGTGGATTTAACGATTTGTTGTAACTCAACAAAGATCAAACATGTCCAAAACAAGCGAACGGTTACAGTCTACACCATTTGAACTTTACACCGTTTTCATTTCACCACAGCGAAAGCAAAACGAACAAAACAGAGTAAAAGCAGAGTTGCCAAAAATATTTTGGGTAGCAGATGGCATTATGTGGTATTTTTAGAACATGCTATTGTCGCTGCAGCATAACTCTGCGATTCGCTGGTGAGTCCAGCGACGCGAAGATTTCCAGCGATGTCATTTGTATGATTATTTCTCGCACAGTACAATGCAGTTTTAATGTTCTTTCATTAAATTGACCATTTTGCGACTAGAAAACAATCAAAACTATTAGAAAATATTATAGTGGCATATTTCGGGGGTCGGTTCGGGTCGAGTATTCGTCGCGTGCGGTTGTCTCTTTATCTCCGCAAACGAACGATCAAAGCCTTGAGCGCTTTTGTTCTAAGACGCTTTATCTTTTCACGAGTTACGCAGTCCAAACAGTTTCTGTTTGTTGCAAGTCTGAATATTTGTGGTGGAAATTTATCGGTGACATTTTATACTACGGAAACCCAGTCGAAAATTATTCGATAGCGTGATTAAAAACGGTCCGTTGAGCTTGCTCCGGACCGGTTTAGTCTCTGATTGAACGCCATTTTTGTTCTGTGACCGCGTGTTTGCAAGCCTGTGAAAGAGGTTAGAAACTATCGTCGCTCGCGCCGCGTGTTTCTTTTGTTGGCAATTTAGTTTTCCGTTGTCCAAATATTTCGCACGGCATAGAGGTCGTTGACATCAAATATGTCTGAGCCCGACCCGGTTCCGGGCGGGAGTGCGTTCGGATTTCGAGGTGGAACGATTGACGGCACTTCAACTAGGAGAACGCTGCCATTATGGATGGACACAAGTGATAACCACGGTGAGCTAACGGTTTTACGGATGGAGGCATTAAATGGAAAACTACCTCGTAACCCTTTCACCATTCGCACGTCCGTTGAACTGTGCGTCGGTGGAAAAATCGTAGGACCCTTTCCGGAAAACAGAGGCGAATATTATTCCCTGAAAGTGAAAAATGATAACCACGTTTCTAAACTACTGGCCCTCACTGAACTAGCAGACAAAACCAAAGTAAAAATCATTCCTCATCCCACTTTAAATACCTGCAAATACGTTGTGTCCTGTCCGGATGTGATAGATATGTCTGAGCAAGAACTGTTAAACTCATTATCGAAGTATGGTGTATTGGCGATAAGACGCTTCACCCGCCGAGATGGTGACAGATTTGTTAACACTCCTTCAATGATTTTAACTATAAGGGGAACCGTCGTACCGGACTATATCGATTTTGGATACCTAAGAGTGAGCACGAGACCGTATTACCCATCGCCGATGACCTGCTACCGATGTTGGGCATTTGGTCATACGCGCACACGATGCCAGGCGCCAGCGGCTGTATGTGGAAACTGTTCCAACAGCCACTCTCTTGAGGAAAATCAACTATGTCTGAACACACAACTATGTAGTCGATGTGACAGCAATGAGCATAGTATAAACAGTAAAATCTGCCCCGTCTTTATAAAAGAAAAGGACATTCAGAGAATCCGTGTCGATCGTGGACTGGGCTACCCAGCTGCTCGGCGTTTATACGAGTCAGAACATGGCTCTAACAGTTACGCTACCGTCGCTAACGCTAGTAATCTTCGACGATTTAACCAGGAAACTCGCAGAAAAAACAGATAGAATCAAGGAATTAGAAAATGGGAAGAATAACAGACTACAAGTAGTGTCGGCCAATGGTACAATTGAAGATTTGGTTAAGGAAGTACAGCAGCTAAAGAAGCAAGAATACCAGAAAGACCGGGAAATCAATGTTTTAAGGGGGATCTTGAATAATTTACGAAGTGCAACGAATACTGAAAATCAATCGACTATCCTAGATACAAACAAAACCTTGCAAAGCACCAGTCAAACCCAGAATCAGCGAAAGGGTAAAACCACCAACAAGATAGGATAACGAGTCGCCTCCTCTGGAGCGTTAGCGAAGACCCCATGGGTAGTGATCACCATCCTACATTTGTACACTGCAACGATCGCCCACCCGACCTACAGCGTAAGCCAAAATGGAAATACGAGCACGCGAATTGGCTACAATATGAAACGATAATTAACCAAAAATTGGAAGAACATCAACCCAACAGTATCATGGAACTGACTGAACTTATGATAACAGCAGCGGAAGCAACCATCCCAAAAACCAGCTCACGCCCGGGTAGGAAAGCTCTACACTGGTGGTCACCTGAGGTCAAAACTGCAATTAAGGCAAGAAGAAAGGCACTTCGCGCGAAAAAGAGGATTCCGGAAAATCACCCGGAAAAAGAAAATGCACTGGAGAATTACAGACGATTAAGAAATGAATGTAGGAGAATTGTGGCCGATGCAAAAAGGAAAAGCTGGGAAAACGTTCTGGACTCTATTCAGCAAAGTCAATCTCCCCAAACTCTCTGGAGAAAAGTAAACGCAATGAATGGCAAAAGACGCATGGTCGGATATGCAATTAAAACTGACGATGGTGTCACCGGAAATCCTGTACAAGTGGCTGACACACTAGCTGATTACTTTGAACACACTTACGCAATGAATAGATATGATCCAAATTTTATCCGAAGAGAAAATATTCCACAGACAACACTAAATAGCTTCCCGGTTCCTATTGACAAGAAAAAACAAGAGATTAACAACGCATTTACGCTAGAAGAACTACTTTTTGCGCTTAGCAAAGCAAACGGAATTTCCGCGGGAGATGATGAAGTGGGATACCCACTTATAAAACACCTCCCTCTGAGAGGTAAAACGACTCTGTTACGGTTGTACAACAATGAATGGAGGGCTGACACATTTCCTCGGGGTTGGAATCATAGTATCGTAATACCAATACCAAAACAGGAAACAGGATGCATCGAGCCGTCCGGCTATCGTCCAATTTCTCTTACATCCTGCCTATGCAAAACCATGGAGCGAATGGTCAACCGAAGGCTTGTCAAACATCTTGACCAAATTCAAGCACTAGATCATAGACAGCATGCTTTCAGACCGGGACGCGGAACCAACACTTATTTCGCGGAATTAAATCAAATACTGGGAGACATCAAGGAACGCAATCTACACGCTGATCTTGTAACTTTAGACATAGAGAAAGCATACAACAGGGCCTGGGCTCCGAAGGCCCTACAGCAATTAGTAGAATGGGGTTTTAGCGGCCATGTTGTCCACTTTGTGAAAATTTTTCTAAATAATAGGACCTTTCAAGTCCAGATAGGAAACCAACGCTCTGGAATCAAGAAAGAGGAGACCGGTGTTCCACAGGGATCAGTTCTTGCTGTAACAATATTTATAATAATAATGAACTCTATTTTTCAGTAACTTCCAAAAGATATACACATCATAGTGTACGCGGACGATATCCTTTTAGTGATATCAGGTAAAAAAATGCCATCACTCAGAAGGAAGGCTCAGGCGTCAGTAAATGCAATACGGAAGTGGGCGGCCTCCTGTGGCTTTTCTTTTTCAGCCAAGAAAAGTTCCTTGACACATATTTGCAGCAACAATCACATGACGCATAAATGGCCAGTCAAAATCAATTCGGACAATATCCCCATCAAACAAACAGTCAAAATACTTGGCGTCAACATCGATCGTCATTTAAATTTCAAAAACCACTTTAAAGCGGTCAAAACTGGATGCGCCACCAGGCTGCGTCTGCTCATGATTTTGTGTGCAAGACAGCGATGCTGCAATCGAGATAAGACGACAAGGGTCGCAAAAGCGTTGATTGATTCGAAAATAGTTTACGGTATTGAGTTAACCTGTTCTGCTTCCGACGAATTAATAAAGATTTTAGGACCAACCTACAACCGCGCTCGTAGAACAGCATATGGTATGCTTCCATCCACCCCAGCTCGAGCAGTTCATGCAGAAGGAGGGTCAATGCCCTTTGAATTCTTTGTGGCAAGAACTATAGCATGTAGAACAATTAATATCCTAGAAAAAACCTCCGGATCAACAAGAGGATTCCATCTCCTCAATGAGGCGAACCGAGTCCTTAGAACCATGACCGGTCAGGTCCTCCCACCGGTGTCCAGGATCCACTGGTATGGAGCTTGCGACTGGACTATGAAACCCGTTTCGGTTGACAGCACCATAAAAAACACCTTCCGAGCCAGATCAAAAAGACCAGAGATACCCTCCGTCGTCAAAGGACACCTTCGGACTAAATATCCAAACCATGTGATTCGTTATACGGATGGATCAAAATTGGGCGACCGGGTGTGAATCGGAATTTGTGATGATGATATATACAACTTCTACCAGATTCCAAAAATGTGCTCAGTCTTCTCAGCTGAAGCTGCGGCCCTTTTTATCGCTACAACCTCCAACAACTCTGTACCCACAGTTGTGGTTACAGACTCGGCTAGCTGTATCAGTGCTCTGCAATCCCCATCTCCAAAACATCCATGGATCCAAGCAATTAGAAATTATATAACAGACAACGTAACGCTAATGTGGGTGCCCGGACATGCAAATGTAGAAGGAAATGAGACGGCTGATAAACTTGCCGCTCTAGGTCGACGAGCGCCACTGTACACCAGGGATGTTCCAGCACAAGACGCAAAGGCATGGATAAATAATATTACAGTAGAGGCGTGGGCAAGATCCTGGTTCCAAGAAAGAGACTTGTTCGCGAGAAAAATTAAAAGAGATGTCACAAAATGGAAGGACCGGCAAAGCTGGATTGAAAGGCGAAATCTGTCCAGACTGAGAACTGGACATAGCCGTTTCGCTTACGCTATGGACTCTGGGGAATTCCGGGTTCAGTGTGACGTCTGCAGAGTACATGCATCCGTTGAGCATGTAATATGTTTTTGTCCCAAATACCAAATACAACGACAAATGTTCAACATTGATCCCAACATTTCCAGTGCACTACAAACCGACTCTTCTAGCGAGACAGCCCTGCTTCATTTTTTAAAGGACTCTGACCTTTTTAACAAAATATGAGAAAAAAAAGATGTAAATATAATTGTTATTTTATACACTGTACTTATTCTTCCAGAGGTGAACCAGCCATATGGCTGAAAACCTCTTCAATAAAGACAATAAAAAAAAACATATTTCGGGACATTTTATGTTGAATTAAAGACTACATTATATTTATATACTACGAAATTTGCTGGAAAATCCTTGTCAGACGAGCGACTCGTCGCTTCCGATTTTTCTCTGCATGCACAATAACGAGCATCCAACGAGCGAATCATTGCTGTGCATTGCTTATGATTTTGCGCCACAAGGATCCCTTATGGTAGTTATAAGTTTTGCCTTATGAATTGGAGGGGAAAATTGATTTTCGACCACTAACGATTTTCATAAGTCATACTTATAAATTTTATTGTTCATATGTATGCATGCTATAAGAACAGACATATCAAAATCTTAGCTTTTAAATATGAATTTTATAAAGGGATTGATATGAACATCATTAGTTTAATGTTATAAAGCTCATAATTTTTGCCATGAACTTTATAACTGTTAGGTTATAAAATGTACACCTGTGCATGTTCTTTTTCTTTAGTTTTATTTAAAAATATGGATACTCAATCTATGCTGAAAAACTCGAACTTTTTTGAGTACCTCAATATGTTTTGATAACAAAATAGCTTTTTACTCTAGTTCGTACTCATTTTTGTTCACAAATATTCTAATTATATAATATAAAGTACAAGTAAATGTATAACGTAAAATTTTATTGTTTCAAAAACTGTTCATTTTGTCCTAAAAAGTATATCCTGCTGTCATGGTGATATTATGATGATAATAAATTATCTTCAAATTTTATTTCTTTTGACTCCTCTTGCTGAATGTCATCAGCGTTGTCCCCTTCAACGAACACAATATTTGATAGATGCTAAAATAAATATATATGACATGAAGTAATTATAGGATTTGTAGATAGGTACTTACACTTTTTTCTACAACTTTGAGCCCAGTTCCAGAATAATTTTTTATTGGCTGTTTTCAAATATTTTTCAGCTAAACCAATAAAAGTTTCTCATTAAAAGACACTCGCTGCGCAAATTTCAGATAAGCGCTTCTGAAAAACTTATAACTTGTATCCAACAAACTCCACTCATCAAGAACGATGCAATACTACTTCGCCATTTTGCAGGTTTCATAAGATATGAGTTGTGGTGGACGACTCTGTGTACATAACTGTATTGTGTATAGACTGGGACACTCTATAGTATCACCATTCGCGTTGACGGTGTTGCTGATATTTGTTTGGTTTTTGCGTGCGTAAAAGAAGGAAGGAAATATTTTTGCTTTTGTCATCACGCACATTTTGACAATTACATATGAGAGTTCACATAAGTGCGAACAGCCTTCAAAATCTTTTTCAACGCGAATAAACCGAATACTATCGATTACCATATTTGCCAGTAACACCATTACATAAAGACACGAGCAAGAGATTGATGTTTGATCATCACGCAGTTAGTCTTATGGCGACTCTCGTGCTTGGCTACCACAAATATTGGCGACGAGGACAAAGTAGTAAAAAGTAGTAAAAAAAAAAATCGGAAAATCGTGTGGAAAATCGGGGAGATCCAGTTTCGTTTAGCTCTTAGAGGTAAAGTTAAATAAATTATTCATAGGATTGGGAAATAAATTAGCGTCGACAGTGATACTAGTGATTGAAGTGAAAATGAAAAAAAAAAACTGGCGGGTTGACCAGTGGCTTCTAAAACAAAGTGAGAGAAAAAAAATTAATTATCATCTGCATGGAATCAGTGAGCTTATGTTGAAAATTATGAAATAAAACGTGGTTAAACCGGGAACTGAAGCAAAGCGGCCACCATTTTGCTTCTCTCTGGATAGAAGAAAGTTAGACGCGGTGTGTGGGAACGAGACAGCTAGCAAGCCGAAAATTGCTGGTCGGCAGTGCGGGAACCCGATCAACCATTTCTTCAAATTTCTTCAGGTTTCGATATATCTATCTTTAAAGCCATCCATAGTGAAAATCGATAGCGATCGTCACCATTTCGTACAGATATTTATTTATGATCAATGTGCTAAAGGTGCGTATCAGTTTTAATAGACGTAGCGATAACAATGTTTCTTAAAATATCAAAATAAATCATTACAGTTGAGAAGATATCAGTTTTGTCGTCGATTCGTTATTTTTATTTATGTTAATCTATTTTTAGTTCAATGACGAACTTTTTTTATGAATATTAAATATTCTAATGTGGAACAAAAAAACGCATTATTTTTCTCATTATTCGGTTCTTATGGGTGGGGGGTGGATTTGGTAAATAAAGTTTTTTTTTTGTGAATGATACTTTTATTCCTGATACTGTCTGGATTCAAACCCATGATGTTTCTGGAAGTCTATGATATCGCCGTACTCTATACCCTCTAGCCTACGCCTGCTACTGGAGAGTTTCACTTAGAAAGTTGAACACTCTAGAGGATAACGTGTCAAAATTTCTTTGCACTTATTTATGCAATTTAAAACGTATCTATTCGTTTAGTTTTATTGTACGCAGGTAACCATCATACCCAGTCCGTCATTCATAACAGATAGAGGATAATGAACATTTTTTAAAATGCCAAGAATTTTACCAAGAGTTTTAAAAAAACGGCAAAGAGTATACAGGCGAAAATTCGAAGAACCACAATTAGAAACGACTGTTTTACCGGGACATTCAAAGTGTATCTCCGTTAATCTATTAGTAAATAATGCTGCTTACGATAGAGAAACGAGATCACCATCAAATTACCATTCTTCGGACGAATTCATGGATGTGGATTATTTGGACGAAGCCTTCGAAGATATAGAGTGTCAAGTTCTTAACATGATCATAGAAAATAAACTACGTGATTACTTTTTTTCTGACAAAGTTTCGTAAACTAACTATTATCATTTTTTTATTTTTTTGTATTAATATAGCTTTCTGTTGACCCTGATCGTACTCCAAGTGTCCAATTGGCCACAGAATTAGGTGCTTGGGCTTCAAAATATAGCGTTCCTTTGGCCGGTGTCTCTGATTTACTCAAGATCTTGAAGCAGAGTGCTGGACTGTACTTACCCAATGATGCGCGTACTCTTCTGAAAACTCCAAGAAAGTCAAACCTCCGGAAAATATGCAATGGAGAATATATTCACATGGGAGTAGCGGAATTTTTGAGGCGGTTTAATTTGATCGATTATATTGAAGAAGGACATCCAGTTATATTATCTTTTTCGGTGGACGGAACCCCAGTTTCAAAAAGTGAGGCCAATGATTTGTGGATTATATCAGGAGCTGTTCAAACTGAGGAATTCAAACGACATGTATTTATCGTCGGTATTTTCAACGGACCATCAAAACCTACATTTTTCAATACATTCCTTGAAGAATTCGTCGATGAAATCAATGGATTGCTTTCCACAGGTTTTCACAAAGACGACAGGGTGTATCCTGTGAAACCAAAATATTTCACCGCAGATGCACCGGCAGTAGCTTACATAAAAAGTATCAAGTCTCACGGAGGATATTCAGCTTGTCCAAAGTGCGAAACACGAGGAACGAACATTCCTGGCTCAAGAAAAATAGTATACCCCGAAGTCGATGCACCTGTGCGTACCGACATGAAGTTCAGACGAAGAATATCGAGCAACCAACAAGACTGCCATCACCTCTCAACAGAGCATACGATTCTAGAAAATCTACCGATTGATATGATTAAAGACTTTGTGATTGATAAAATGCACGCTGTGGATGAAGGTGTCTGTAAGAAAATTCTTATTGCATTCACAGGTAAGGCAAATCCACAAAAGTTGACGAAGGACAAGATAAATAAGATTGATGATCGTATCAAGGAATGTACATAATTTTTTCCGATGGAATTCCAGAGAAAATTGAGGACTCAATTATATCTCAAAAATGAAAGCAACTGAATTCCGGAATTTCCTGTTGTATGCAGGGCCAGTTTTATTCCATCAAATAATTCCAATGAACACATACTTACATTTTTTGAGGTTTTCTATCGCAATACGTATTCTCTGTTCCCAATCTCTAAATCTGAAGTACAACAAAACTGCGAAAGAGATGCTCATCTCATTTGTTGAAACATATCCTGAGCTATATGGATTAGACACAGTATCGTATAATGTACACGTACTATTACACCTAGCAGATGACGCCTATTTACATGGGCCTTTGGATTCTTATAGCTCTTATCCTTTCGAAGCGAACATAAGAAAGATAAAGCGATACTTACATGCTCAAAATAAACCCTTACAGCAAATATTCAATAGACTCCAAGAGGAACTGAATTACGTTGCTGTTACGAAAGCTGCAAATAATACACTCAAATTGAGTCATTTTGTATACAATCTTGATAGGTTTTATAGATTAACCTATCCAAACTTCAAAATTCGTGCAGATAGCATTAGTGACAATTGCATAATGTGGAATGCTCCAGACGGAATTGTTATTTTGCGGGAGATTTTCTTCGAGAAAAAAGATGAGAGTATTTATGTCACTGGACAACAGCTCGAAGTGAAAGAATCACTGTGTAGTTTAAAATGGACTCAATTATATAAAAATAATAAAAAGATTACTTCTTTTTAGTTTCAAAGATTATGATTAAGTATTTACATCAGACAATCCTCCTTCATTGTTAGGATCGCGAGGCTCTTTTTTTAGAGACGAGAGCGCTTTTCTAGTTGTTCGCTTTCGGTTTGTTGTACACGGCTTGCGCTCACTACTCCTGATCCTATCACATGCGTGCTGCATTTGATACCGAAATTCGGCGCACGCCAGGGCTGGTGGATCATCCGTGCTGTCATATAATGAATGATCGATGAGAGATTCTGTAAAAAACAATAGTATGAGTATGGTATCTATCAATCGACGAATATAAGATATTATCTGCCTACTTATTAATACTCGCGTTGAGCACAAACTTTTAAGGGCCTGTTTAGCCCCAGCACCTGAGTAATTCACCTGAGTCTGCAGCTCTAGAGGATAAACCTTTTTAATAAACGTCATTGTCATTTCTTTTAGAGGTTTTTTAAAGAGCACAAATGAAGCCAGGAACTTTTCCTGCAAATAAACAATATATATAACTGCAGAATCTTGAGTTATTATTTATTTAACTTACAAATTTTTTCTCGTTATTTTTGTTTCCCGGTAATTCTTCGAATTCGAGCAATTCATTAATTGATTTCAGAGGCATAAGCTTTTTAATCGGTTCAAAATATTCGTGAGTTTCAGCCGATAACGATTCCGACCTTTCTCCTCGTTGTATTAGAATGTTGATCTGTTCTTTCATGAAACTTATGTCAGCTTGTAGCGCTTTGATTGCATCCGCTTGCTCGTTGTACACATCAAGTGGAAGTGTCACTACTACTGGCTGATTACAGTTTAATTCCTCCAATACCTCTTCCACAACTTCATTCTCGAAACTTTGATTCGCCATATGATAGCTGATGTGATTTGATCGCAGAATAATGAAGATTTTCCGTACCGCGTAAACAGCGTTATGCTACTTGTTGTTTATAAAACATTCGTTACACTGCTTCAAAAATCGATAAGGACAAAAACGACTCGATACAATTATTCATCGATTTTTGGCAAAATATGTCATAACAATGATATCGATCTTTCAATATATTTCGATAAATTATAACAAAGAATTCTATAAATTTTTGGTGTGCATCGATGTTTATCGAAATTAAGTGTGGTCTCTTTATAGAGTTCTTTCATACGGCCAGTAAAGAAATCTTTCAGAATATAAGTATCGATTTCCAAATGTACCTTAATATATGTATCAAAATTAAATTATTTTGGATGTAAAGGTTTACCGACATGATTCTTTATTTTTGTGTAAAGCACTTTGAAGAAGTTTAACGAATGGTTGATCGGGAATAGATATAGTTATCTTGTAACAGTGTGTGTGCAGATTTGCGAGAAAATAATTATTTCGTTGTTCGAGTGAAACGATTGAAAGTGTGAGGGTGTAAGTAAGATAAAACATGGTGTTATGCTTCAAGTTCAATACGGTTGTAATGGCGATGTCGAATGAATACTCGCTAGAATGTGAAATAACCGATTGAATTACGGATCAAGTAGATGTATACCGATTCAATTACGGTAGAAAAGGACTTGAGTCGACATAAACAAACCGATTCAATTACGGTTGCGAGGATTACCGATTGAATAATGGTTAAGCCGAATATGATTGGAGAGGAAATATTCCGTGCATATACGTTTACCAATTGAATTACGGTTCCCCAAATGCTATGCAATACGTAAGCCGATTCAATTACGGACAGTGAAATTAGTTACCGATTAAATTACGGTTTGACGAGCATTCCAATTGTTGTTTTTAGTCATAAGGGGGCATAAGATTTCATAAAAAGCGTTCTGCTAAGAATTGTGAAGTGTTTCGACGGCTATAAATACAAAGTACGATGGAAGGTGACGGAGAAAATGATGCCAATCGTCAGGCCATGCAACAAAACTTTCACTTCTTCAGCCCCGCTTCGTACAACTTGCCGCACTTTAAATACAAACATCTTTAAGTTTTAAAATAGTTTATTTGACACGGCACGATACAATTTATGTTTAACTGAGCCAAGTACATTTTTTTTAAATTCTAAATTAGCAGGGAAAAGAGGGAGGCACATTTTTTATATCTCGCTGCCGACTACGAGCTAGTGGAGATTTAAGGTGAGAGGAGGGGAGTTACAATTTTGATTTTAACTATATTGAGTTATACGATTTATTTATTTGTACATGGCTAAGCAGTGATGTTCTATTTGAGCAGTTTGGACTGAGGTGTCTACGTGAACATAAAGATGCCGAGTCTTCGTTTGAGTGTCTCCAGTTTAGTGTATCATCTTCTTTAGAGTGTAGCGGGAATGGTAATCTAACAAATAGATAGAAGAGTTTCATACTTTAATACCAGCGTGTTTTATGAACACGTACAGCTGTGTCATGTACTGGAGATCTCCGCTTCCCAGAATGTCTCTAACGGGTACGTTCGGTTGTTTTCCTCGGGCCCGAAGGGAATCTATAAGCTCGGACCTAACACCACAGTATTCGGTACACGACCAAACAACATGCTCGATGTCATGGTAGCCATCGCCACAAACGCAGTGATTACTGTCTACAAGCCCTATACGAAAGACATGCGTGTTTAACGTGTAGTGATTGGACATAAGTCTGGACATCACGCGAATGAAGTCCCGACCTACATCCAACCCCTTGAACCATGCTTTCGTCGATACCTTAGGAAAAATGGAATGTAGCCACCGTCCCAGTTCATCTGAGTTCCATGATAATTGCCAACTGTTGAGTGTTCTCTGACGCAAAATGCTATAAAATTCATCATATACAATTGGTCTTACATAAATATCGCCATCAATAGCACCCACCTTAGCTAAAGCGTCAGCCTTTTCATTGCCCGGAATGGAACAATGAGAAGGGACCCACGCTAAGGTAACCCGGTATTTTTTATCTGTTAAAGCACTTAAAAACCGCCGTATTTTCCCCAGGAAATACGGGGTGTGCTTCACAGTCTTCATCGATCGCAGAGCCTCAATGGCACTGAGACTGTCTGTGAAGATGAAGTAGTGGTCTATGGGTAGGGTTTCGATGATCCCAACAGAGTACTGAATAGCAGCAAGTTCTGCGACGTACACGGAAGCAGGAGCATCGAGTTTGTAGGAGGCGATAAAACTTTCGTGAAAAACACCAAAGCCAGTGGACTCATCTAGATTAGATCCGTCAGTGTAAAACATTTTATCACAACTAACATGTTTGAACTTATTGGAAAAAATCTAAGGGATCTCTTGCGGTCGCAGTTGATCCGGGATACCAATAATATCTTCTTTCATGGTGGTGTCGAAGAATATAGCATTATTAGAAGTACCTAAAAGTGCGATATTGGAGAAATCGTATGAAGAAGGATTAATATCTTGAGCCATATAGTCAAAATATAAAGTCATAAATCTGGATTGAGATTGAAGGTCGACCAACCTCTCGAAATTTTCAATTACTAATGGGTTCATAACTGTGCATCGAATTAGCAACCGGTAAGAGAGATTCCAAAAACGATGTTTCAACGGAAGAATACCCGCTAGCACCTCAAGACTCATCGTATGGGTCGACTGCATGCAGCCCAAGGCAATACGCAAACAACGATATCTCTCTAATTTTATAATGTGCGTGTTCGCGGCGGAGCGAAAGCAGAAACAGCCGTACTCAAGAACTGACAATATCGTTGTTTGGTATAACCTTAGAAGGTCTCCTGGGTGAGCACCCCACCAAGTTCCGGTAATCGTACGAAGAAAATTAATCCTCTGTTGACATTTTTGTGTCAGATACCTAATATGACAAGCCCAGGTGCATTTAGAGTCGAACCAGACCCCGAGATATTTAGCGACTAAAACCTGAGTGATCGTTTTACCCGAAAGTAGGAGCTGCAGCTGAGCTGGGTTATGCTTCCTAGAAAAAACGACCAGCTCAGTTTTCTCCGGAGAGAATTCGATACCCAGCTTAAGAGCCCATTCAGACAAATTGTCTAAGGTATCTTGCAATGGTCCTTGCAGATCGTTAGTTTCGCTTCCAGTAATGGATACAACGCTATCGTCTGCAAGTTGCCTTAGCGTGCATGAATTTGCAAGACATTCATCAATGTCATTGACGTAAAAATTATATAAGAGAGGGCTTAAACATGAGCCCTGGGGAAGACCCATGTAACTAATTCGGGAAGTTGTCGAATCACCATGTGAGAAATACATATGCTTTTCTGACAACAAATTGAGCAAAAAATTATTCAAATTTGGTAAAGTCCCTGCGAATGAAGTTTCTCGGTTAAAACTTCTACAGAGACAGAGTCAAATGCCCCCTTAATGTCCAAGAATGCAGAGGCCATTTGCTCTTTTCGAGCAAAGGCGAGTTGAATTTCGGTAGAAAGCAACGCTAGGCAATCGTTCGTTCCTTTGTCCCGGCGAAAGCCAAATTGAGTATCTGAAAGTAAACCATTTGTTTCGACCCATCTGTCTAACCGTAAGAAGATCATTTTCTCCATTAATTTCCGGAGGCAAGAGAGCATAGCAATCGGCCTATAAGAATTGTGATCAGAGGCGGGTTTTTGAATAGCAATGACTTTTACCTTCCTCCAGTCGTGCGGAACAATGTTTAGCTCAAGGAACTTGTTGAACAAGTTTAACAAGCGTCTTTTTGCAGAGTCGGGTAGATTCTTCAACAAGTTGAATTTGATTCTATCCAACCCTGGAGCTTTATTGTTGCACGAGAGGAGAGCCATAGAAAATTCCAACATCGAAAATAGAGGCTCTTTCGTAGCTAATAAAAACGCGTCGCGAAAGGTCTTCTGTTCGGGGACAGAGTCCGGACAGACCTTTTTGGCGAAATCGAGTATCCAGCGATCTGAATACTCCTCGGACTCATTCGAAACGTTACGATTCCGCATGCGTCTGGCGGTATCCCAAAGAGTGCTCATCGCTGTTTCCCTCGACAACGCGTTTACGAACCGCCGCCAGTACCCGCGTTTTTTCGCCTTTACTAAGCTCTTCATCTGCCTGCCCAGTGCCTCCTACTTTCGAAGTAGGTTGACAGTGCCGTACTCCCGGTAGTCCTTATACGCCGCGGACCTTCGCGCGTACAGCTCAGAGCACTCTTTGTCCCACCATTTGTTGGGAGGTCGCTGTCTAATCGTTACCCCGGGTATCGGTTTCGTCTGAGCTTGAGTCGCGGCGTCGATGATCAAGCCAGAAAAGAACGCGTATTCTTCCTCCGGAGGAAGTTCCACGTGGGACTCGATTCTTTGCGATATTATGGTCTCATAAGACTTCCAATCAATGTTACGTGTGAGGTCATACGCAATATTGATTGGATCCGTTGGAGTTGACCCATTAGCAATTGAGATAACGATTGGTAGGTGATCACTACCGTGGGGATCGTTGATTACTTTCCACCGGCAATCTAACGCTAGTGATGTCGAGCAAAGGGATAGGTCAAGCACGCTTTCACGTGCTGGAGCATTAGGTACACGTGTCGCTTCCCCAGTATTCAAAAGTGTCATATTGAAGTCGTCGATTAAGTTACAGATTAAAGAAGATCGGTTGTCGTCGTACAGCGACCCCCATAGCGAACAGTGAGAATTAAAATCTCCCAATATCAAAAAAGGCGCGAGTAGCAACTCTGCTATATCAGTGAGATGCCTCTGTTCAATCCGCGCGGATGGAGGGATATATAACGAAACAAGGCATAGGTCTTTTCCATTCATATTCGTTTGAATGGCAACGACTTCAATATTCGAGATCGAGGGGAGGTCGATTCTGAAGAAGGAATAGCACTTTTTAATCCCTAAAAGTACCCCTCCACCGTGTGAGTCTCGATCTCGGCGAATAATGTTAAAATCGTGGAAATTGAGTTGACTGTTTGAATTGAGAAAAGTTTCACAGAGCGCAAATGCATCACAATTGTGTGTATTTATTAAATGAGAAAATAGATCGAACTTGCGGATGATACTTCTGCAATTCCACTGTAATACAGTGATAAAATTCCTAACCTCTTTCGCCGTATTAGTCATCGAAAGATATAATAGCTGAAATGAGGGGCCAAGTTGCTGCTAGTTGCTTCAAAAAGGTTTTCACTTTAGGAAGTAGGGCAAGAAGAATATTTTGTAGGGGATCTGGTATGTTGAATGTTTTAAATATCCAGTCCACAATATCAGAAAATTTTACGAACCCTGTTTCTTTTTTATCTTCTGATCGAGAAATGGGTGCACGAGGGGTTTTTGGTGCCCCAGGAAGCGGTGGGTACTCATGGTTTGATTTAAAATTAAATCCGGGAGGAACTTGCTTCGGTTTTTCTTCACCGCTTGCTTTTTGTGTTGGCTTATTGGTCATTCCGCTAAGGGTTATCTTGCGACCTTTGCGAGAAAGATTAGGAGAGTTGATCAATCTCCTCTTCCTAGATCCTTCTGGCATGGCATAAGAGCACCCTTCGACGGGATCGTCAGATGTACCCTCATCGGTTGGCAAAAAGGAAAAGATGTTTCCTGTCGAGGGTGGCTCAGCCCTCTTAAGCATTTCTGCAAAAGAGCGCTTTGATCGTTCCTTGAGGGAACGCTTGATTTTTTCCTCGCGCTGTTTGTACTCGGGACACGCCGAAAGGTCATGCCGAGTTCCCTCGCAGTAAAGACACTTTTCAGTATCCTCACAGCAAGCGGTCTCAGCATGATTGCCTCCGCACTTGCTGCAGCGTGCCTTGTTGCAGCAGTAGGTGGCTGTATGACCTAACTGCTTGCAGTTTTGGCAATGCATGACCCGCGGTACGAACAGGCGTACAGGCAGACGAACCCTGTCCAAAGAGATGTAGTTCGGCAGTGCGGATCCGGCGAATGTTACACGGAAGGAATCCGAAGGGAAGAATTTCTTCTTCCCTTCTTCGATGGATACTGAATGCAATTGCTTGACATCCAGTATCTTTACATCTTGGATCAGGGGGTTCTTGAAGCAGCCAACCCCGTGACGCAAAATGTTATCGACCGTGAGGCTTCCTTCGGTAACCACACCGTCGATCTCCACGTCCTTGGCAGGGATGTACACGCGGTACTCCCTTGTAAAGAGCTCGTAGCTAGCAATTTCGTTTGCTTGCTTCAAGCTACTCACGACAACTCGCAGTTTGTTCGGCCTCACCTTCGTAATCTCGGTTACGGCCGAAAACTGTTTTGCCAGGTCTTTGCCTATTTGAATTATATTCAAAGGTTTTTTTATGGGCCGGAGGTAAACAACGTAGGGACCGCTAGCGGCATCTGGGTAAGCTTTCACCCGTATTTCCGGTACCCTTGGTACGGGGCTAGGTAGCGGTGGTGGTACAGGGGAAGGTAAGGGAAAACTGCTGGGGGAAATTTCAATTTCTTCCCCATTTGTTTCCACATCCAGGAAAAGTTGCACCTGCATGTCGTCCATTTCGCGGGAGCGTTACGCTCTACCGCACACAAACGATAAATATTCGAATGTGTGGGGGGATCAAATAGTTGATATTAAATTTTAAAAACAATTTTTCAAACTACAATGGATCAAAATAAAAAAAAAGACAGTACTACTAATACTAATAACAATAGTAATAATAATTATAATAATAATAATTATAATAATAATAACAATAATAATAATAATAATAATAATAATAATAATAATATTAATAATAATAATATTGATAGTAATAATATTAATAATAATGATAAAAAATCTAAAGTGAATACTTCACCGAACGTCTAAGACACGACCTCACGGCTGATAGAGAATTATTCTTGCTGATATATCAGCTGCGTATCAGATCACTGGCGGGGTAGCCTGCCCCTACCAGTGTGCAGATGTTTCTGCCGATATACTGCAGTCTATTGCTATCGCACAGCACAAAAAACTAATCGAAAAAAAACACCCGTACCAGTAACTCCTGTATTGTTATTTTGCGAATCAAACGGAGATAAACAATTTGCGTCTAATCGAGACGAAAGCAAAACAACGAATGAAATACAAACATCTGCCGGCATCAGAAATCCGCAGTGCGTGGAGTATGTGGATTAGATAGTTTGAAAGTGTTATGGCGGCTGCAAACGTCTATGACGGAGAAAGAAGGAAGATGCAACTTTTGGCAATGGGTGGTCTGGAGCTACAATGTGCGTATTTCGGATTACCTGGTATCAGTGATGACGCTGCTGACCCAGAGGTAGACCCATATGAAACTGCAAAAGAGAAGCTGAATCAACATTTCTCACCCAAACATCACGACAGCTTTGCGCGGTTTTTGTTTTGGTCTCTAGCCCTAGAAGAAAGCGAGTCAATCGAGAAATTTTCTTTGCGGGTGCAGCAAAAGGCCGAGAAAATTTGTTTCGGAAAGACCGAAACTGGAAGACGGCACATTGCCATAATTGACAAAATCGTTCAATTTACCTCGGACGATCTCAGACAGAAATTGTTAGAGAAGGAAACACTGACGCTTGATGAGACCACAAAAATTGTGGATGCTCATCAGTCGGTTCGATACCAATCAGCCAGGGTGAACAATAAAGGAATCGAGACTTCAGTAAATCGCATCAACTATCACAGCAATCACCGCAACGACTACAGCACCGGACACTGCACCAATCAAACAGAGCGGAAATCACGATGCCTGCGCTGCGGGTACGACTTACACCGTCCAGGACAACGATGTCCGGCAGTGAGCGAGACCTGTAAGCGTTGTGGAAAAGTAGGTCACTTTCGTATGGTTTGTCACTCGAACTCCAATGCGAGCCTATCTTCGGGATCGGTGAGTACTTTTAATAATTATTTGTGCTATTGTTTATCAACTATTTTCAAAAAAAGTGGTACAATGGGAAGAAAGCGTCATCAAAATTTTCCGGCAAATGACCGTCCCCCCATATTTAAACGTCCCAGAAATGTGTATAACGTTAACGATGATCTAACAGGAGACGATCGTAAGGAAAATTTACCAGTTTACAACGTAGGGGACAATAATGATGAAATGATCAAATGTTGTATTGGGGGAGGAGAAGAATCGTCATGTTGATTGATTCCGACTCTAAGTACAACCTCATAGACGGTTAAGTCGAAAATCGAAGAGCTGCTAGAAATGGACATAATTGAATAAGTATCTGAACCGACGTCCTGGGTTTCACCACTCGTTCCAATCATAAAAGAGAATGGAGATCTGCGCTTATGCATAGACATGCGAAGGGCCAACCAAGCCATCCAAAGGCTTAATCACCCATTACCTGTGTTTGATGATCGGATTGCCAAATTTGGAAACACGAAATTCTTTACATCTTTAGACATCAAGCAAGCTTTTCACCAGGTGGAGATAACAGAAGACAGCCGTGATGTTACAACTTTCATAACCAATTGGGGTTTGTACCGCTACAAAAGATTACTATTTGGAGTGAACTGTGCGCCGGAGCTTTTTCAACACCTGATGGAAAGCATTCTGGTTGGCTGTCGCAACACTGTCGTGTTCATTGACGATATACTCATTTTCGGCGAAACGGAGGAGGACCATGACTCCGCAGTGAAACAGACACTTAGTGTGTTGCGATAATACGGTATTTTACTAAATGACCATAAATGCAAATTTAAGCAGCGAGAGGTAATTTTTCTGGGCCACAACTAGTCAGCGGATGGAATATCTGCAAGTGAAGATAAAGTTAAATCGGTTGTGGCTTGTAGAGCCCCACGAACGAAGGAAGAACTAAGGAGCTTTTTGGGGTTGGTCACATACGTGTCCAGGTAAGAATTTCCGGTGGTTTAGGTTTAATTCTTTGGATATTTGGACAATTTTATTTCTTTATATCTAGGTTCATTCGCCTCGAACAGTCGTCGGGTGCGGACGCGTTTGCTTTTCGCTCCGCAATTAACTTGTATAGTATACATTTTGTTTTGTTTTTTTTTTTCACACCTTGACAACGTCGCGTGTTTTTGCTGACCATCCGTGTCGTAACTCTTCCGCTTACTGTAATAACGTAAATAACCATGCCGTGCGGTGTAAATTCGTGCAGCATAAACGACGACCGCTTTCTTTGGAAGTGCGAGTTCTGCAGTAGAACTTACCATGCTGCGTGTATCGGCATACAACGACACCGCGAACTTTTCATCACATCTTATATGGCGCCATTGTGTACGGAATGTCAAGAAATTCTCCGGAAGGAAGCTGACGTACGGAAGCTGCTTCATCAACAGGGGCAGCTTGTGAAGGCAATTCATCGACAGACGGACGCCAATCATCGCATTGCCACGGATATGAAAAAATTCTGCTTTGTGTCAGAATTGTTCGACAGTATTGAGCACCTGCTTAATGATGTCAAAGAAACTTTGTCAGCGATTAACAAAAGCAATCAAAACATGTGCAGTGCGGTCGGGCAGCACATAAAGTCGTGTGACAATAAATTGCACACGACATTGACCGGCATCAGCGAGTCGTTTTCAACGATGCCACAAAAAATACATAAATATTTTGACGAACGGCTCTCAAGCCTGACAAGCAATTTTATTAGTTCAATCACAGAGGCTGAGTCATTGAAACCTCATACAAATAACGACTCCAAACTTACTGAAATACTCGAGAAGGTGAGATTTGTCTCAGGGACTGTCTCCAATCTTCAGGTGACCAACACATGCAGTGCAAAACCTCAAAAAAATCTTCAGGAAGAACTAGCTGAAAAATCTTTCTACCCGAAAGCGGACCATACATCTCCAGGATGGAGATTTCTGGGTAACAAATGGCAATGGAAGCAGGACTGGTCCACTTATGATGCCAAGCAACGGTCTCGAAGACTACAAGAAAAAGCTGCCGAAAAAGCCAAAAGAAACCGTAAAAAAAGAAAACAACAAATCACTCATACCAGTAAACAAAACAACCAGCACAGCGGTACGCAAAACTATCAACGCATCAACGCATCAGACAAAGAATTACTAGCCACAGCAAAAGTTCAATTCGCCGGGCCACCCTCATCAACCGACCATCCGATAGCTGCACTTTCTGCTCCAAAACTCATCAACTTCAGGAAAGGAGAAACTATCAACCCGTATCGATCTGAAAAGGTACAACACAGAGCACTACTTCAAAGTCAGAACCGGAAAATACTGCTCCGCTGCTAGATCCTATGCGTCCACCGATTGTCAGACTAACGGAGCAATCCGCTGCTGGTGACAAACGCTATCTGAAAGCACGGCTGCGTGATCACAAAATTATGGATACGGTACGAACTTTCCTTGCTTTCCTGCATGATCAGCCAATAACGGTATGCATTCGAGGAATCACAAAAATTAGTGCATCGGTGATGCTGGCAGCTGAAGGACCACCAACTGACTTAAACCTGCTACGTGAAATTTTCCTGGACGTACATGAAGAACTGGGAATATCACGCGATGATGCTTTAGCAGACCTGCAGTCTCATCGGACATCGTTATCCAGTGAACGAACACACCGCCTACAACAACTAAGGGAAAGCACCGACAAATTTTACAAACCGAGTTTTCGGAAATAACGACCCCTTTCGATGAGAAAGAAGAAGACTTACAGGTAACACTCACCAACCCTCAAACATCGTCAACCACCATATCACCAAAAATTTCTTCACCAACACAAAATGCGACTGAAATTTTGGTTTACTGTCAAAATTTCAATCGCATGAAAGGCCCAGCCAAAATGAAACAAATTTACAACAATCTTTTAGGCTCATCCTTTTCAGTCATATTGGCGACTGAAACAAACTGGGATGAAAGTGTCAAAAGTGAAGAGATTTTTGGAAATATGTTTAATGTATTCAGGAATGACAGGAATCTTCAAGAATCCGAGAAGAAGTCAGGCGGAGGAGTCCTCATAGCGGTTTCTGTGAATTTTAATTCAGAAACTGTTGCTGCACCTAAATTCAAAGAATTCGAGCACATTTGGATAAAATCGCACATAGCAGGTGAAACACACGTATTCGCCTCTGTGTACTTTCCTCCACATAACGCTAATAAAATTACGTATGAAAAGTTTTTTAATTGCGCAGAAAAAATTTTATCTGAACTACCTCCAGAAGTGAAAGTTCACATCTATGGGGACTTCAATAAAAACACCGCTGACTTCATCTTGGACCCTGAAAACGAAAGCATCCTACTCCCAGTCGTTGGAGATAATATCACTTTGCAATTCATGTTTGACGAATTTGCTAAACTAGTTTTGAACCAGGTTAACCATGTAAGAAACCGTGAAAATTGCTATTTGGACCTACTCTTAACGAATATCCATGAAGATTTCTGTGTGACCGAATCAGTTAACCCACTGTGGAAAAACGAAAAGTTTCACACAGCAATTGAATATTCTTTATTTTTACATGAATATCAAAGACCCAACGACTGTGAGTATGAGGAAGTCCTTGATTTCAAAATCGCGAACTATGCAAATATTAAAAACAAATTAAACTGTGTCAACTGGCAACAAATTTTTAGAGATGAAGGAAATGTCGAATCATCTGTTAGCGTCTTTTATAAAATTCTGTACAACATCATCTCTCAAGAAATTCCATTGAAGAAAAAACGACGCCACGCTAACACTAAACATCCAGTCTGGTTTAACAAACAAATAAAAAATTAAAAAAACCGCAAACAAAAAGCTCACAAAATTTTCAAAAAGCACAATAGCAGTGAAAATCTAGCAATTTACTTGAAAATATGTGATCAACTGAACTTTGCAATCAGTGATGCATTTGAAGAATTCAATACAAAAACTGAACTAGAAATTAAGTCTTGTCCAAAGAACTTCTTCAATTACGTCAAAACAAAACTAAAATCAGACAATTTTCCATCGAAAAATGCAACTCGATGAACATATTGGTGATAACTCGGAGAAAAATTGCAATCTCTTTGCAAAATTTTTCCAGGAAATCTATACCACATTTTCCGAAAAAAATCGCGACCGCGATTATTTTGCATTTTATCCAGAATATCCAAGAAACGTTGGTGTCAACCAACTTCAGGTACAGGATGTTTTGCAGGGTCTGAGAAATGTAGACCCTTCCAAAGGACCTGGACCTGACGGAATACCTCCAGCACTCATGAAAAATCTTTCGAAGGAACTTACATCTCCTTTGTTCTGGCTGTTCAATATGTCGTTGGAAACTGGAGTCTTCCCAAATATATGGAAAAGCTCATTTTTAGTGCCTATTTTCAAATCTGGGCGTAAATCTGACATACGTAATTATCGTGGAATCGCTATTATCTCTTGCATTCCAAAACTCTTTGAGGCAATTGTCAATGAAAAGATATTTGCTCAAGTCAAAAATCGAATAACTGACCAACAACACGGCTTCAAAGGCCGCTCTACATCCACAAATTTACTTGAATTCGTAGATTACTCATTGAATGCAATTGATAATGGGAACCATATTGAAGCTCTCTATACAGACTTTAGCAAAGCATTTGATCGTATTGACATACCAATGCTACTTTTTAAACTGCAAAAAATTGGAATTGAGTCTGGTCTCCTGAAGTGGCTTGAATCATATTTAACAAACAGGCAACAAATAATAAAGTTCAATGGAAAAAAGTCAAATCCCATTCAAGTTACTTCAGGTGTTCCCCAAGGCTCCCACTTAGGACCACTTCTTTTCATTTTGTACGTAAACGACATTTCCTTCATCCTCAAAAATGTTAAAGTTCTAATATATGCCGACGACATGAAGCTGTTTTTGGAAATGAAATATCAAGAAGACATCAATGTATTTCAGAATGAATTCCACACATTTTACATCTGGTGTAAGAAAAGCCGACTTAAAGTAAATGTAAAAAAATGCAATGTAATATCCTTTAGCAGAAAATTAACAACACCCAAAATTGTAATTGCATTAGGGGATCAGAATGTGAAGAAATGTGATAAAGTTAGGGATTTAGGAATAATCTTAGATTCTAAACTTAATTTCATCGACCACTATAACACTATCATACACAAGGCGAACAACATGTTAGAGTTTATCAAACGCTTCTGTTATAATTTCCAAGACCCGTACACTCAATCATCAAAACATCAAAACTTTGTATATTGCCTATGTGAGGTCAATACTGGAATACTGTAGCATTGTGTGGTCTCCTCGTCCTGGCGTACATGAAGAAAGAATAGAATTCGTAAGCTAGGTTGGACCGCACATCGTCTTCCGTCATATGAAGCACGCTGCATGTTGATTGACATTCAAACATTAAAAGAACGGCGAGAGTATGCGATGGCTTCATTTGTAAACGATATCGTTTCGCAGAACGTTGACTCAGCAGTACTACTTTCTAAATTGAACTTTTATGCACCCATTCGACAACTTCGACACCGTAGTTTATTTGCTCTCAACCATCATCGTACGGAATACGCAAAAAATGGACCTATGAATAGTATTATGAATTCTTATAATCAACAGTATTTCGAGTCCTTGAGGCTGAGGACACAAAAGTAATTTGTTTATGTTCGTGTATAGTTTAGAAATTAATGTAACTAGTCTACATATATGATTGACGAAATAAATAAATAAATAAATTCCTAATTTGACAACCGTTAACGACCCTTTGAGACAATTATTGAAGCAAGACGTTACGTTTGAGTGGCTCCCTAAACACCAACAATCATTTGACAAAATTAAAGCTCTTGTAGGGTCCGCATGTAGTTTGGGCTACTACAATCCCAAAGATCGGACTTTACTGATAACCGATGCATCAGGTGTAGGTCTTGGAGCCGTTCTTATACAATTCAATAACAACCAGCCACGTATCATCAGCTATGCTTCTAAGAGCCTCACGGACCTTGAGAAAACGTATCCTACTATTGAAAAGGAAGCTCTGGGCATCGTATGGGCCGTAGAGCGCTTCAAACATTATTTATTGGGTATCACTTTTGAGTTGGAGACTGACCACCGTCCCCTAGAAACATTATTTATTGGGTATTCATCAATGATGAAAAGAAGGCTCCGGCACAAATGTTGGTGGCCAGGAATAGATAAAGATTCTGTGAAGACATGTGAAACATGCGAAGGGTGCCAGTTGGTGCAAATAGCGAACCCTCAGGAGCCCATGACGCGCCGTATGCTCCCAGAAAAACCGTGGATTGATATAGCGATAGATTTTCTGGGACCAATGCCGTCATCAGAATATTTACTAGTTATCATTGACTATTATAGCCGGTACGTGGAAATCGAAATCATGCAACGAATAACGGCACGGGAGACTGTGAAGCGTTTGAAGAAGATTTTCAAAACATGGGGTCTGCCTAGAACAATAACTATAGATAACGCGAAGCAATTCGTATCAACGGAATTCGATGAATACTGCAGGGAAGCTAGAATACATCTCAATCATACGTCACCTTATTGGCCACAGGCCAATGGAGAGGTCGAAAGACAGAATCGGTCGCTTCTCAAGAGGATCAAAATAGCTCATGCCCTCTACAATGATTGGAAAGCGGAACTTGATAGTTTTCTAGAGCTTTATAATAACACTCCGCATACTTTAACTGGGAAAGCACCTAGCAAGCTTCTTCAGGGTAGGAAATTACGATCCAAGCTACCTCAAATCGACGACCTAGAAACAACTCCGCCAAGCTCTGATTTTCGTGATCGAGATTTCGAGTAAAAGATGCTACAGAAAGAGCGAGAAGATTCCAGGCGTAGAGCAAAGCCAAGTGATATAGAGGAGGGAGATGTCGTTCTAATGAGAAACCTGCTTCCAACGAACAAACTGGCAACCAACTTCTTGAAAGAGAAGTTCACAGTGCTGAACAGAAATGGATCAAACGTAACCGTGCAATCTCACCACAATGGAAGGAAGTATGACCGCAACACATCTCATCTGAAAAAGTTAGCCTTGTCATCTGACGAGAGCACCGACGTGCCATCCTTCCAACCAGAATTAGAATCACGACCAGAGCCAGAGCATGGACCCGAGCTAACAGAACTAGACACTTCACATTCTTCTGCTCTAAGAGTAGACGAGTCTGCAGTACGTCGATCGCGGCGTATCATTAAGCCCAAACGTCCGTTCAGCCCATCAGAATAAGTATACTTTTTATATACGTAACACTTTTTTCTTAAATAACTTATTGTGCTAAATAATATCTCAAATATATTCAAATTTGTAAAAAAGGGGGATGTGGTAGACGACTCTGCGTACATAACTGTATTTTATATAAACTGGGACACCCTATGGTATCACCATACTATCGATTACCATATTTGCCAGTAACACCAATACATAAAGACACGAGCAAGAGATTTATGTTTGATCATCACGAAGTTAGTCTTATGGCGACTCTCATGCTTGGCTACCACATGAGTATGAAATTTTCACAATGTTGACGTTTATGAAAATCATAAGTTGAACATATGACATGCATATGACGTCTGAATGAAAATCGTAAGATAGATATATGAAGATTATACACGTTGATGTGTAATGCATAAGTGTCTTATGAAATCGAAATTAGGCATGTTCATAAGTTGTAACTTATGAAATTCTTAAGTTTTTTTCTCCCAGTGTTTTGACAAAAATCAAGGTTGAAAAAAATGTTCTTACCTCTACGCTAAAGCCTGTAGTACACTCTTTGACCGAGCGTCAAATATTTGTCACTTTTTGACAGATAAAAATTTGGTCAAAGATAATTATTTGTCACTCTCCAATTCGCCCTGACGGAATTAAATCATCTCCTTCACACACATTGAACTGCCCGTATGCGAATTTTAGGGAAATTTACCGAAATGGTTGCTATCACATTCACCCTTGAAGAAATTCCTATCCCCTGCACTCAGAGAGTAAACAAATTGAAGGTGGCAGCACCGTAACTCCGTCAGAGCGAATTTTAACATGGGGCAAACAACAACCATGATGTCAAATAAATGTGACCATTATGTCAGAAGGTCAAATATTTGACCATTAGACAAAGAGTGTACTACAGGCTTAAGTTTGAGCCTTATTTTTTAATCAATCGTTTTTATGCTGACATTTCTTACTTTCTTCGAACTGACTTACCATCTTGAAACAAAACTTTTCACCATTTCAAGATATCTAGGATAGGAATTCGAAAAGAATCAAGTTTACTTTAATAAATAGCACTTTTATTCTTTGATGTATAAAGAATATTACAAGATATATTATTTATTCTCATTTTGTTTTTTTTTTGTCGATTTCTATGCCAATATTATATCACTACAGGCATATTTAAATTTTTTTAAATTGCTACTCAATTAAAATCTTTTATGTTTGATCAGCTCCTCCACCAAAACTTCAGTGAGGTAGCGTGATCATATAGAACTTGTGTTCTATTATGTATATTAGGCTGTACGATGTTAGTCAATGCGATAACCTCTAGTGATCCACAAGTAGTGTCCGTTGAAATGCTTTAGATTTCCGACCCTTACTCATCTGATCTTTCTGAGTGTTGTAGAACCGTTGGGGTCGCTTACAATTGTGTCCATTGCTTATCAGCCTCATAATCTCATTGAATATTGGGTAAGATGTGAAATACATAGGTTTATAATAGTAATAGGGAAACATAACCGACCAACGCACTGCTTCCAGGATTTGATGTTAATCAAAGGTGTGTTAATAGAGATCGAAAACAAATACTGTCAACTTAGGCTTTTGAATTTGAGCGATAAACAATCGTAGAATTGCATTAAAAAAGGGCGTTAAACTCCTCGTTTGAAGTGTAGCACATAAAACGAACCTTTATAGACACTGGTTGAGACCTATATTTTAAACCAGGCACCCCTAAAATAACTTTCATCTGTCGGTATCGACACGTATTCAGCTATTCAAGCATGTCAAATAATTTAATTGGTGACATTTCTCCACAAAAAATGTAATTGCTGTAAAAACTTGCACTTATCATCCATTTGGACGGCCCGGAAAAATCAAATACCGGCTGGCCATTTATTCGACTGCTTGTGGCTTGGTCAGTCTTTTAGCACCTCGACTTGGCGGGCCCTTAGGCTTCGAGAACTGAGGGCGTAGATTAAGCTTTCTTGGGTGTAATTCCTCATACAAAAATTCTTCTGTAAGCTCCGTACCGCTGTCGATTTCCAACTTTTTAGCTATTTCGATGTCATGTTTCTCGATAGTGGCAGAAAACGGCCCTTTACAACTCGAGTACATCATTCGCTCACGAATCGAGCAGCTATAACCTGGCATAGAATAAATAAACACCATGCTATCTAGATGGTTTCCCTCGTGTAGATGTTTGAAGAGATATAGATGATACCGGGCATGATCGGTTGGGATTTGAGCAGGTAGCTTCAAGAGATCGATGTTTGCCGCATTAACTAAGTGAATTTTCTCCTCTTCCAAGTCGATTCGAAATTGTAGAAAATTGTATGCACCTCGTCGCATATCATGCAAAGCTTGAGCAGTTGGATCCGAAATGGGACAATTAATCCCCCCGAGTGTTTGCTGCTTAGTGTCGATCGCAAATTCAGTTTTTATTTCACTCTTCCTAATCTCTGCTAACTCTTCTTCGCGACTCGTCAGCGGCGCAGGTGAACTGAAATCAATCTTGTGCTTCTGATATCCATGAAGCGTCGTTTCGTCTTTGCTGGTCGCATTAAGTTCTTCCTTGATGTGTCCGGATCCGAACTCTAACTTCAACGTCGCCTTTGTTGAAGCGTACAGCATTTTCTGTCTTACGGTAGCTGCTTCTGGTACCCAGCTTAGTAGAAGCCATGCGTAACCAGTAGGAATTTTGTAGTCAAGTCTGAAACAGAAAAATGGTTTCATCACCTTGCATGATATTAATTGAAGCTTTCAATGAAAAGGGGCCGTTCCTAAACCACGTGGTCATTTTTTGATCCCTTCTTATACCCCCCCTACCCCCCCGTGGTCTTTCGTGGTCTTTTGGCCAACCCCCCTCCCCCTTGCGACTTTAACCACGTGGTCTTTTCATTTGTCTAGTGCCAAAAATTCGCTTAAATTTTTGAAATTTTTATTTTTAAACATTCGGTACATTCTATATTTCTAAAATGCAAAACCTTTTGCTCTTGACTTGGTGGCAACAATAAATTATAAGTCAGAAAAAAAGACCACGTGGTCATTTCGTTAACCCCCCCACCCCCATGCATGGTCTTTCGTCAAACGTCGTCGGTCTTTTGACAAACCCCCCCGTCCCCCTCTTTATGACCACGTGGTTTAGGAACGGTCCCAAAGTTAAATCGGTGTGACAATGAGAAACATGTTTACTGCAATCGAAGCATTCATTCATTAGTTTATTCATGCGCAGAGTAGTGAAACTGCGAAAGTCATCTATAGAAACCATATTTCCATTGCAAAACCACACAATCAAACCCGCACCGGAAGCGGCATCGCATACGACTAGCGATGAATGCTGCTTTTCAATTTGTTTACTGCGTATCATGTATGTTTAGATGAATACTCACCGGTACAGAATATAACAGGGGACATCGTCTTCAATCAGTGGTTTCACCAGCACATCATAGTCTTTCTCCCAGTCTTTTTTTACACCCTTGTGATCGACCAATGTAAGTTCCTCTGAAATAAAAAAAACTTGATTCAGACCGTTGATCCATAACGATTAATAAGGTCACGTTCAATTCTCATGCTGTTCCCCTGCTTTAACATGCATCATGAGAATCAAAAATTGCGAAAGCATTTTTAGCTTCGAATATAAAAATAGAGTTACCAGAAGGTGATGTCGGTGGAAAAAAGACCATTTAAGGAACGTTAAAATTCATTTGTTTAAAACAGCAAAATTATAATCTAAACGTGGTGCTTACCATTCTCGATTGAAACCTTTAGAACTCGTGTTTTATCGTCCTTGCATTTTCCAAAAAATTTGAGCAGTTCTGCGTTCGCTGAAAAGTTTGAAATACACAATTTACTAACAAATACATCAACAAAATATAACAGCTAGCGGATATGTTTACTGCAGATAAGTCACGTTAGAAGGCGAATATTTTGTCGGTGCCAGCGGAGGAATTAGAGCGCAGCGGAGGGAGATATATGCCGATGGAGAAATTGAAAAAAAAAATGATTCACTACCCACCTTTGATTCCGGTTTGGTGAGACATTTTAACGCACTATTTGGAGTCAATTTATATTTAACGGATTACTACAAACTTTCACAAAGGGAGAAATGACGAATAGTTAATTTCTGAGAACAATTAATTGCAAAATTTAACTAAAAGCGTATCCGTTTCTCTAGCAGCTCTACTAAGCCCAACAGACAAGTAAGTGACCGAAGGGCGAAGACTTTCAGCAAACGAAAATTTTGTGCTGACGGGAGAGTTCTCTTTTTCTCTCTGTTGGGCATTTTCTGACGTTTCATCTGTCATTAGCACAGAGAGACGTTTCGAAGCTCGCTGAATAAAGAATGACATCAATTTACACTCTATCAGAGAAAATACGTAAAAATAACGTAGAAATCACCTATTTTTAGGCAGAGCATAAGGCAATCCACGGGTGACGTTGTTTTGCTTGTACGTTCGTTATTGTTACTGTTTTTCAAGCAGCAAAATCAAAACACGACCATAACCGAAATCTTTGAATATCGGCAATAATATCAAAAGTGATTTTATATTGTTGTATGTAGGATTGGCACTCGCGATACTAGAGCTACCGATCGGATTACATTTGTTTTTCACGCTTCTGGATCCGGATTGCATCCAAGGTGAGACCGATCGAACGGATCGAACATACATAAAGCTGTCATAAGTAGAAAACAGACTGAAATCAGCTGATCGCAACTGTCTCGTGGATTGCCTTATTGTTCGTAAAGGAACCATTCAAATATTACATAACGCGGAATTTGGCAATTTTCAATACCCACCCACCCCCATGTAACGCAATTCTACATGTTTGCCACATGCAATATAACGCTCCGCTGAACTCCAAGGCTGAAAAAGATTATACGAGACCGGATTCGCTGGAATCCCGCCCAATCTGCACGGAAGCTGGCCAGGAACCTTAAAATGAACCGAGAATCAATCCGCCTGCTTCTGCGCAAGGATTTAAAACTCACACCGTACAAAAAACAAGCGTTTCATGGGGTTACCAAAGCTACAAAGGACAAGAGGTACCAACGGTCGCGGGAGTTGCTTGGTTGGCGCGCAGATGACGAAATTATTTTTTCGGACGAGAAGAGATTCATTTTGGAGCAAACAGTCAATCGCCAAAATGATCGAGTTTGGAGTGTGAGCCTCCAGCAAGCTCCTGCGGACAAGCTGAACGTTTGCCGGTTCCAAAATAAGACGTCAGTGATGGTTTGGGGAGCCATTCGCAAAGAGGTAAACTGCCTGTTATTTTTATCGACAAAGGGGTCAAAATCAACGCAGCATACTACCGTGCTGGATCGAAACCCGCACAGTATCGAAATCCGTACACCTTGATGTTTTTCGTCAGTTTTAAGCATTATAAAAATGAAAATCCATATGATAGTTACATGTTTGTACATGTAACTATCATATGAATTTTCATTTTTATAATGCTTAAAACTGACGAAAAACATCAAGGTGTACGGATTTCGATACTGTACGGGTTTCGATCCAGCACGGTACCTGGACACGGTTTTGAATAAAAATGTTCTACCTCAAGCTGAATTATTGTTTGAAGACGATTACTACTGCTTTCAGCAAGATGGCGCCCCATCCCACACCGCAAAGGTTGTTCAGGCGTGGTGTGAGGAGAACTTGACCGATTTCATTTCGAAGAATGAATGGCCTATGTCGTCTTCGGATCTGAATCCACTGGATTATTTCGTGTGGGGATACATGATGTCGAAGCTGAACGACTATAAAATAACAAATTTGGAGCAATTCAAGCGAGTTATCACGAAAATCTGGGACGAGATGCCGATGAAGCACGTGCGCGCCACTTGCGACGACTTTCCGAGACGTCTGAATCTGGTTCAATCAGAGAAAGGTGGTGTAATTCCGAGATATCTTCTGTGAAGTATCTTTATGAGTTACTGAATAAAGCTATGAAAGCCAGATTCAGAGTTTCTTCTTATTCTTTGAAATGTTGAGATTTTCCTGTGTGACCGGACTTTTTTGTCACCCTGTACATGATTATGGCCTCTATTACAGAGGACGAGGTGAGCGATTGTTGTATTGCAGAAAGCGAGTCGGCTGGATTTTGGACGAGTAGTTCGGCTGTGAAACTCCTCGACTCGTTCGTGACCACCAGTAATATTTGCCGATTGCATCTGAAACACGAATTACAGACAACTTGCAAGCAAAATGCAGACAACGTGCACGTCAGATTGATCGTATACCAGTCAGCCAGAGTGAACGCGACAGAATGCCTTTGTTAATCGTATCTATACAGTCTATCGCGTTCACTCTCGTATGGTGGTATACGATAAATCTGACGTACAAGTTGTCTGCATTTTGCTTGCAAGTTGCCTGTAATTCGCGTTTCAGCGGCAATTTGCAATACAACATTTTGCTCGCTTCGTCAGTGATTGGAAGCGAAGCGCGTTACTCATCTGTTATAGGCTGCTATATAGTTAAAATTAGAGTGCCTATATATAAGGTGACGACGTGTTATCCTGGATTAAGACAAAGTGCCGTTTGCCAGAGATTTTCCTGTGTGACCGGACTTTTTTGTCACCCTGTACATGATTATGGCCTCTATTACAGAGGACGAGGTGAGCGATTGTTGTATTGCAGAAAGCGAGTCGGCTGGATTTTGGACGAGTAGTTCGGCTGTGAAACTCCTCGACTCGTTCGTGACCACCAGTAATATTTGCCGATTGCATCTGAAACACGAATTACAGACAACTTGCAAGCAAAATGCAGACAACGTGCACGTCAGATTGATCGTATACCAGTCAGCCAGAGTGAACGCGACAGAATGCCTTTGTTAATCGTATCTATACAGTCTATCGCGTTCACTCTCGTATGGTGGTATACGATAAATCTGACGTACAAGTTGTCTGCATTTTGCTTGCAAGTTGCCTGTAATTCGCGTTTCAGCGGAAATTTGCAATACAACATTTTGCTCACTTCGTCAGTGATTGGAAGCGAAGCGCGTTACTCATCTGTTATAGGCTGCTATATAGTTAAAATTAGAGTGCCTATATATAAGGTGACGACGTGTTATCCTGGATTAAGACAAAGTGCCGGTAACACTCAACATACTCTCTCTTTTCTTCATAGCAGTTAAATAGGTAGTTTGCTCGGTTGGAATAAAAGTGCCAGATTATTTTGACGTGAGAATTGGAAATGAAATTGACAAATGTTTCGTTAGATTTCAAACGATGATAACATCATACCCACATGATGGATAACAATAACCATATGTTGCTGGGTACATAAAATGTAACGTATGCCTTATATATGTGATGCTACTCAGTTTGTCGTAGTGGTCATCCACAAGTAACTAAAATTTCTAACAACAATCCGTAGCGGAAAAACGTTGAAAAGAAACGTTATCAGATTGGGTGCATTCGTTGCTTTATTTCTCGAGTGGCAAGCTCCACCCCCACGAATCTTGTTCTGTCTGTGAATAACACCGTCAGTGTCTGAAATAATGTACAACACTGACGTCATAATAGTGTAAAATTAAAAGCAATAGATTGTTATGTTTGATATTAGAGTGTATTCCGCAAGCGTGCAGGACCTGCGTGTATGTGAGCTACCTTGAGTTGCAGTGCACTGTCAGTTGCTTTCACTGGAGAGCTGCGGCTGGCAAAAAAGATCACAGGAACAATCGAAGAAAAAAGTTATCGTTTCTTGTTCGAGTAAAAATTCAGTGGTTCAAAGTTTAGTGGTTTTCTGCGTGAAAACTACTGCGGGTCGTCGTAAGATGAGTGATTTTTTCAAGTCAGCAATAAATTACTTCAACGCTGGCCCAGCTGGCTGTGGTCAGGAATATGATTTTGTTGGTCAAACAGTGGAGATTGCCAATGTCAAGCTGCGGATCAAACGTGTAATCGCTGAAGGTGGGTGGAAAAAAAGGATTGACGGGAGTGATTCAGTGGGCTATTCCACAAAGTTTCCTGTAGCTAGTGTAAAACACAAAGTGTAGTATTTCTATTTGTGATAAAGGGTAACGCTGGGTACTATTTCAATACGACTCGTGTAATACAATAACATAAGAAGAAAAATTGATGTGTATTGGAATAGTTTTATATGGATAATTTTTAAAGGGCGGGTAAGGAGAAGTGAGGGTTCAATTTCTTTGCCTGACACATTTCGGTACTTTGCTGCTTACAAGATTTGAGACTCGCTCTTCTCAGTGATAGAGCGTTTGTAGAGTTCTCTCTGTTATGTGGCATTTGTTTTGCTTATACTTTTTTTATGCTTTGTTTATCGTATAGCATAATTTATAAAATGGTTCAATTTGTATAAATACAAGTATTATTTATTAGTAAAATTGGTAAGTATACAATTTCATTGGTCATTTTCTACCACTAGGAGCTAAGAACTGTTCGTATTGTTCGAAAGACTATACGATTGAAAAAATTTACTACTACTCGATGTCCTGACAAAATCTATGCCCATTTCAGGTGGTTTTGCGTACGTTTATGTCGCACAGGATGTTCAGACTAACAGCGAATATGCTCTGAAACGTCTGCTGGGAGCCGACAAGGAGGAATGCAACAACATTATCCGCGAAATAAACACACTGAAGCAAGTGTCTGGCCATCCTAACATCATAAAATTCATAGCGGCAACTTTTATCGATCGTACCCAGAATTCCTCTGCGAAGCGCGCCGAATATTTGTTAGTGACAGAACTGTGTAAAGGAGGTTCACTGTATGATTGTCTTGAGAAGGATCTTGCACCGGAAGCTGTTTTACGAGTATTCTATCAAGCTTGCAGGGCAGTTGCTCATTTACACACCCAAGCGGTTCCGATAAATCATCGGGATATTAAGGTAAGTAAGAAAACGCGATCTATCACCACTGAACTATAGGGAAGTTGTTTTGCAGATTGAGAATTTCCTTATCGGATGTGACGGTCAACTTAAATTGTGTGATTTCGGATCAGCATCGACTGACACCTATTCACCGGATGTGAACTGGAATGCCCATCAGAGAGATATGCTCGAAGATCTCCTTGGCCGCTGTACAACTCCAATGTATCGAGCTCCAGAACAACTGGACACATGGGCCAATCATCCTATCGGTATTAAAACAGATATCTGGGCATTGGGATGCATACTTTTTTGTCTGTGCTATCGAAAGCATCCGTTCGAAGATTCTGCTAAACTGCGTATTATCAACGCAAACTTTACCATACCAAATGATTCTCGGTATGCGTGCTTCAGTGAGATTATCAAAGGTTGCCTTCAAGTCGACCCGCTTAAGCGTTTTGACATTTCAATGGTTTTGGATAGATTGGCTGCAATATCGGAAACGAAAGGATGGTCATTAAAGGCTCCGCTTGGACTGCACGGAAAACCACTTAATACACCACCAAGTGGCGTTTCACCTAATCCTAGTCCAATGCATCTACCAGCAGATATTATTCCAGCATCAGGGAACCATGCCCCTCCTCAAAGACCTGCTCCTCCTCGACCAGCTCCGGCAGTGCACATGGCTGGGCCTCCCGAAGAACGAAAAAATGCGCAGCGCCCTCCAGATCCCGTGCGACCTCCTCCTCCAGTGATTGCACCGGCGGTTCATCATCATCCTCATCAGCCGCCATCGGTTGGAGCCTATGTTGGTGCAGCAGGCACTGGTGGAGGTGGGCTTCTTTCATCGATAAAAGGTGGAGCAGGAAGTTTTTTTAAAAACCTGAAAGATACATCTTCGAAGGTAATGCAAACGGTTCAACAGAGCATTGCCCGCACTGATTTGGATATTAGTTGCATTACGCAGAGGATTTTGGTAATGCCTTGTCCTTCGGAAGGACTGGAATCGACCTATCGAACCAATCACATCGAAGATGTGAAGATATACCTGGAAAGCCGGTATCTTCCGACCAAAATCAGCATCTACAACCTTGGCCCACGCAATTGTCCAAGGCTGCCGCCACCAGTTCGCACCGTAGAGGGTAGTTTTATTTATTCACCTGTTCCAGTATCATATAAAGCACCAACTTTGGTTGGTTTGTATTCCTTAGCCGAAGATATGTACGGCTTTTTGAACGCAGACCCTAAAACGGTGATTGTTGTCCAGAGCCCTGACTCTGGAAAAGCTTTAGCGGCTACCATGGTTTGTGCTCTGCTGATTTATAGCCAGTTGGTAACAGAGCCGGAGGATGCTATGCAGATATTTGCGGTCAAACGAACTCCGCCTGGCATGCGAGCATCTGAATTGCGGTATCTCTATTATATGGGTGATTTAGTTCGATCGGTACCGCATTTACCCCACTACAATCCAGTAACATTAGTATCCGTTACGGCTAGCCCCGTACCTAGAATGACAAAAGCTCGCGACGGTTGTAGAGTCTACGTGGAAGTGGCTTCGGGTGATCGAGTTGTCTTTAGTACTTTACAAGATTATGATCGCATGCGACTGTATAGCGCTGCGGAAGGCAAAATATCTATCGCACTCAATGTAACAGTGTGTGGCGATGTTACAGTTACTCTATACCACGCTCGTAATGCTCTCGGTGGCATGGGTCGTCCACAAGGATTAAAAATTTGTCAATTCCAGCTGAATACCGGTTTCATACCGGAGGAGGAAACATTAATCAACTTCAGCAAATCCGAATTAGACGACGTTCCTGATTTGGAACACGTTCCACATGGCTTCAATGTAGCGCTGTCGGTATTCGTGGGGGACTCGGAACGTCCTCCTTCAAGCCAACCTCCTTGGACAACGGCAAAACTGCCTAGGGATCCAAAAATTTTGTTTGCTTCCCAATTAGAATATGAAGAGAATGTTGACAACTTTATTTCAAAACCGACATCCAAATCGGCAACAGCGCCGCATAGACCTCCTCCCCGTCCGGCTCCTCCATCACCGCAACCATCTAGAGCAAACCAAGCACCATCAGCAACAAATGAACAGCCACCATCTACTGTTCCTGGCGATTCAGATCTTTTGAATATTAGCACTGCTAATCAAGAACAACCTGAAAAACTGAACCATGAGGAACAACAGAGTGCTAATTTTGATTTACTTGGTGGTTTCGCCCCCCCAGTTGCAGACGTAAGTGAATCAGATGGTGACAATAAACCTCCACCTGCTGCCCTGGATGATATTTTCGGAGATATCGCCAATGATGGAACTGCTGCTGGGCCGATACCATTGCAATCCACCAAATCGAGCACCGACCTGAACGGACTAAATCTTAATTTTGAAAATTTTGGAGGGGTCGCCAAGCCGGCAGTTTCCAACGAAACGGCTTCTAATGGAGTAATCAACAATCAGTTCAACAATAGCTTCGGATTCGATCCTTTTGCTGGAATTAGTGCCAGCGCCTTTCACAGCAGTCATCAACCGCAACAGCCACAGCAGGCTCAAACAACAAATAAAGATCCATTTGCTGACATAGGCAATTTAGGATCTAACCTAGGAGCCACCGGTTGGGGTAAATCTGGTGCTCCACCAACTACAACTCCCAGTCCACGCTCAACACAGTTCTCCAGCCCGACCCATCAATATAGCGGAGCTAGCACAGCCAATCCTTCGCCAAGAGCACCGTCAACTCCTATCCATCAGATGCGTAGCCCAAGCGAAACACAGCGCCCTGACTACAGCCGATCACATTTCGAGCCGTCGAAGCAATCGGCCGCCGGCACCAATGGTGCCAACGGGCAACAAAAGGAAAAATCCGGCGATATTTTTGGTGACATTCTTGGCTCACAGGGTTATTCGTTCGGAAGTGGAAAAAATCAGGGACCGCGTACTATCAACGACATGCGAAAAGAAGAATTGGTCAAGGAAATGGATCCGGAACGAGTAAAACTGATGGAATGGGTATGTCGTGTTGAATGTTTCTGAGATCTGTTACTGAAAGTGACTAACACGATTCATTATTTTTTTAGACTGAAGGAAAGAAAAATAACATCCGAGCGTTACTCTGTACGGTACACACTGTACTGTGGCCCGGTGCTAAGTGGACGAAGTGCGATATGCACCAATTGGTTAGTGCCGCTGATGTGAAGAAAATCTACCGAAAGGCTTGTCTAGCGGTACATCCGGACAAAGTAAGTTTCAGTGGAAATTACAGAAGACTTGTTTCAGGTACCTATGGTACTTTTCCTACAAGCTCGAATGTGTGTTAACGTGTTAAAATAATTTGTTGGAATTTACGGAATATGAACTTTGTTATCTATTTCAGCACACGGGCACTGAAAACGAGAGCATGGCGAAACTAATTTTTATGGAACTGAACAACGCTTGGAGTGAATTTGAAAACGACGCCACGCAGCAGAATTTATTCGCCCAATAAGTGATACTTTATCGAGGACTTGTACTGTACTATTTATTCCTTAAGCCTTAGTGTGCTTGACTTACCGCCGGCGCACACACATATGCAAATCATCACCGCGGCACCGATTTCATTAGATCCAAACTGACAACAGTAAGTACCAAAACTGTTAGCGTTTTGCCAGTTCGACTGTATGACGAACAACACATTTTCCGCATTGTTCACAAAATTCTCACACTGTTATCGCTTCTGAATAGTTGATAATCTTTTAAGTAGTTTTACGAAGCATTACATCGTATAATGCTACTCTTTATGATTTATGTTCCATGGATGCTGCTGCAACATATAAGAAAACTGTATGAGATGTACCCGAAAGATAAAAAACATTATCGGTGAAAAATCTGTGAAACCATCAATTCAATTATCCAACATTTTACAGATCGTACACCTATTGGAGTGTTAAAAGTTTTCAAAACGTGGCTTGTTACACTTGTGATGCAATGGTTCAAATCAAATCGGATTTTATCATCATAGCTCCTATCGTATTGACATTTACATGGTTTTGCATTTTTATTTTCTCAGATTCGTTTTTTAACAGACATTAGAAGCTCGTTATTTAATGATGATTTACTGATTATTTAATCATACAAAGAAACATGAATTTCATTGCATCCACAAGTTTCGTAACAAGCAAATACAGCAAAATATATCTTTATTTTGATAATGTTCTACTCAACTCTAATCAACGCTATAATAATGTTGAGATTACCTAACAAGTATGAACTAGCAACTATAGCAACCGAATAATAGGTATTCTCGATGTTTTGCAACAATATTGATAGAGCAGTGGCTTTAGAATATAACATCGAGAGGCATAACATTGAAGACCATTTAGATTAAACTTTTTTTACTGAATTAAACCTTCAGTTTTTTAAAAATGCCATTCGAGTGTGGGTGTTATATATTTATATATAACTCTGATATATAGCACTGATTCCTTTGTCTTTCGATAGACTTGCAAACATCCGATGTAACGATTGAAACTGATACCTACGTTCTACAAGTCCAAAAAAAGCCAGTGTAAAAATGCAAATTACTACATTAATAAACCGTTGTTGATTGTAAATGTAACAATTTAAGAAATAGGGTAGCAAATGCAAACGAGCAAATAAGTTATTGTTCAGCCCTCGGTTGAAGGAATCAAACACGAAAAGCAAAGCGATACGAACTGTGATTGAAAATGAGTTTGAATTGGCCGAATGACGTGCAGAGAGCGAGTGGTGTGAAGACAACAATAAATAGGAGACGAATTTATTTCTGACTGCGTTAAACTGCTCTTCAGTGCGTGATTATAACTTTACGTAACAACTATAAACTTACTTTTCGTGTGTATATTTTTGTCGTATATTTTAGGACGTTAAGCATAGCAGGATTTAATAACAACAACGACTGCAATACTATATTTTTTACTCAGTTCGTTAACTTAATTGCGTCTAGGTGAGCATTCCTGAGCATTCAGTTGAACGCCACAATGGAATATCCTGCGGGTTTATTCTTTGGCGTTCGACTATGCGTTTTACTTCTCTAAATCCTTATATATAAACCTTAATAAACCGTGTTGATTTACCGATGGGGATGTATGAAGCGAGAAACGAGAGTAGTATTGGAATTTGTTTAATGATTTATGTCTTCACGATAAATTTGATTCGAATGTGAATATGTTGAAACTAGAGACACCGTATTTAATAAGGATAATAGTTAATATATTGCTCCTATTGATGAATCGTACAGTTAAAGCAGGTACGGCCGATACTTGGTTAATGGCGAACATATCCGAATGCATTGTTACTGTGACTATGTAACTGGTAGTTTAACATATGAGCAATTCCCGCTGAGACCGGCTCACTATTTACATGATGGTATTGAAAACGATTCAAGTTATGTTTTTTTGGAAGCCCATGTTGAACAAGAATAGAAACTGCATTTGGTTGTTCAAATTGACTGAAAATCAATACGTTTTATAAATTTTCTGGTTTTTCTTCAAGACTTGGCTCACCAATCCTGAATTTCTCTTTGAGATTACCTAAGACAACGTATCATTAGAAAGAGAAAAGATGGGGCCTTTTTTTCGCAAATATCAAAGTGGGTGGTCGCTGTATTTGATTTGGCCGCCATATTGTTTTCTTTCAGAAAAATTGATTTTTGAATAGGTACCCAAATACCTCAAATTTCATTATTCCATTCGAAAGATCATGCTTTTTTACAAAAAATATGTTGAAATTAGATTTGTATGATGCCTAAAACAAAAATAATATTAAAATTACCAAACCTTCTTCGGCGATCGCTTGGGGTCTTCGAGGGTAGAATCCTGCGATCAATTGTTAGCATCGCTAGCTTAACCCATTCCCGGCGGGTGATGCCGTAATGCATCACCTGACATCTAAACTTTGATTGTAGCTTAACAATTATAGTTGCATTTTTGAATAACGAAACTATTTAATACGGTTAAAGAACAGATCGTCCTACAATATGCAATACAACTTGTGTCAATTGTGCATGTAGTTGCTGAGTAATACGAGTTTGAAGGTCATTTTTCGAGGTAAAATTCGATTTCTCCGCCGGGCATGGGTAATGAAGGTGCTAGGGATTGCTTGTAGTCTTGCGCCGCTGGCATGGGGAATAGAATGCAATACCTACAGGAAGGGTTTGTCGTGGGTTGCTGTCACACCCCCAACGTACCGACCCAGATAGGCCATAGTTAGACCACCGCACCCTTAAGCACGCAGCCCGTCACCCATCGGTTTTCCAGACACCAGCACCAAATCTAGAGCAGGCGAAAATATGGTTGACATATGGGGGGATGGAAAAGCGCGGCTACGATTATTGGCGCGAGATTTTAGACGAGTTCAATGTCTTAGGGCAAGGAGGAATGATCTGCTGTAGCCACTACACTCACTTGTAACCCAAATTCCAAAGTGAACGGTCACGATCTGTGAATATTTTAAAAGCGAGAAGACAAGTAAACTTAAAGACAGTGTAATAGCGAATTTCTTTATTCCACGGGGTTAGTGCCAACTTTCGGGTGGAATAAAAAACGATCTCGATCTACGATCTAAAGCCTTGCGTTGGTGTGCGTGAGACCATGTGCAATGTAAACATCAATAAGGCAATCCACGAGACAGTTGCGATCAGCTGATTTCAGTCTGTTTTCAACTTATGACAGCTTTACGTATATTCGAACGGTCGCAACCATGACCGATGTCATGACAACTGTTTCTTGAAGCCGCCGCTGATGATGATGGCGCTAGTGTTGAAAATATGATCATAAGCTTCGTTCATTGTGCCGCATGTGTTACTGTACGGATTTTTTACGTGCTCCTAACAATTTTTAATGTAGGGCTCTCCAGAACGTGTTGAAACATGTTTGAACGTGACCATTTATGTCCTGCACAAAATCCATAAAACGTTCAAAACGAAACAGTCGTTCTTCGCTTTTTGCATTTCTGCACACCACTTGCAGCAACAGTCAATCTCGTATGGACGGAGCTTATTCGGTTGTTTCGCAAGCACTGACAACCTTTTGACGTATAACCGAGCCAGAGAGCCAGAGAAAAACGGCTTCAAGCAAAATGTATGGGGATGACGTTCGTGACAGCGATGGGATGCAACTCGGATCCAGAAGCGTGAAAAACAAATGTTATCCGATCGGTAGCTTTTGTATTGCGGATGCCAATCCTAAATACAACAATAACAAATCATTTTTGATATTATTGCCGACATTAAAAGATTTCTGTTTTGATCGTGTTTTGGTTTTGCAGCTTGAAAAACAGCAACAATAATAAACGTACAAACATTGATAAGCCACCCGTGGACTGCCTTATGCTGTCAAAATACTTTTTTCCATCCCGCCATCTCTGCTGCATCCCGCCAATACCTTTGCTGCAGCAATTATTTCTTCTCTGCGTTCCATGATTTCATTGCACAGACGACAACACATTTTTCTTTTGTTTTCAGCATCACTCGCGTGTTTTGACCGTTTTGACAGTTACGATGTAATAGTATTGGTGAACCCACTCGCAAAACTGACAAAAATCACAGTGCGAACCTGTCTGTTTTGCAGGCGCTTCCAGGTCAAAACTGGGTCAATATCGAGCGAATAAAGAAGGGTTTTGACAGCAGTTAGTGCGCTTCCCGGTCAAAACGAGGTGAGCTGGTGGAATAAAGAAATTCGCTATAAGAGTGTGCACAGTGGGGCGACTTCATACAAAGGCTGGCCAAACCGAAAAAGTGTCAATAAATGCGACAAAAATATGGTTTTTACATAACTTTGGGGTGCTAAACACAAATCTGGCATCCATTTTTTTATTTTGGTCCGTTAATAAAGGACGAGACCTAACTGTTATGGATATTTTCGAGTTTTCCCCTTTTTATCAAATAAAATTATATGATCTTTAACCACAAGCAACGGCACAGGACGTCCTTCTTACTGAAAAAGATTCCGTAGTTTTTGCACGACCCCTCAAATCAATCAAGTTTTGCGAAAAAAATACCCCCCCCCCCTTTGTAACGATAGATAACGTTCGACATGACTCCCCCCCTAAAATTACGTAACGCTGATCAGTCTGTCTCTCCTCCAAAATTTTCAATTTCGAGCAAACATCACAGTTACGTAACTGTCTCTGCTACCCCCCCTCCCCCCTACGTAACAATAAGTAACGCAGAATCAACCCCCCTTCCCCCCCTTCATGCGTTACGTAATTTGTGTACGACGCCTAACTATTGGAAGTGTGGAAATCAGGAGATGATGACTATTTTTACGAGTGAAATATTTTATTATTTAATTACTCTTCTCTTGAGCCTCTTTGGTCATTTTCCCTATAGATAGTATAGCGGTTTGACTGACATTGCTGACCTGAAACATCGGCTTGGTCTAACCTGATTTTTTTTCTTGGTGGTTTCATATTGTGTTTTAGACTTAGATTTTTGCTAGCGCTCGAATCCCAGCCGATATGAAATATAAATCGTGCACTCAAAACAACGTACCCAACCCTGAAGCGAAGATATTCTGTAATTCAAATAATCTTCGTTTACGTTCAATGTCCGAATCTTTTCAATGTTATTGAACTCCGGTATTGTTGCTGTACAAGCATAACAGCGTTGAGCAGAAGTTGTATTTGTTAAGAAATTGACGCATTTTCATCAATCATTGTAAGAAATAGTGAAACAGAATGAAACAATGACAAGTATTTTTATAACTTTTTTTATAAGTGTATAAATTTCCCTCTCCGGAATCGAACCCTGATTCCCCGTTACCCGTTGCAACCATGGTAGTCCTCTATACTACCATCAATAGTTGATAGGGCAGATATTTGAAAGATCTGTCGTCGGTGCGAGACCATACGATCAACAATATTATCCAGATTTCAACTCAACACGTCACGGAGGACGATTGGTTTGACTAATAATTGCACAGGTTCCGCGAGGTCCCTGCATTTTGCATGTATTAGCTCTAGATTTTCCACAGTTATCCAAGTCACTAGTTAAATGATCTTGTAAATTATAGCTGTTATACTGAGCCTTATGCGGTTTCACATTAAATCTGTTTGTACTTAGACATGCATGGCTTAACCTTTGAGACAAGCGTATATTACTGGTAGGATCAACCAGAATATTTATTGAGATGTCTGTGATCTTTCTCCAACGCTCCAATCTATTGTGGATGATGAAGATTGTCTAGAAATTTGAAGTTATGTAACGTTGAATCGCTATGTGTTGAAAAAAGAATTTGTTTTATTTTTTTTTATTTTTGATTGAATATATGTGTTTGATCTTGCTGTAAGGATAAGATTTTGCTTTAAAGATAATAAATGTGCAACTGATGAAATGTATTTATGTAATTAATGTAGGGTTGGCTAAGGTTTTGAAATTGGTTTTGTACTTAGGGATAATTTGAATTTTAGGTGTTATAATTAATCTACATAATTAGTTCTATTTAATTAGTGGTAATTTGTTTTCGTTATAAGTTGAATAAGTTTTGTTATGGGTTACTATAATTTAGTCATTTGCGAAAGAAAAATAAACAAAATTTTTTTTTTTCTTAAACGTTTAATATTCTTATATTTCATTTATTTTAATATCTATTTTTATTGTTGTTATAGGAGGTCTTGAAGTTAAATTTTAAGATTTTTTTTTTCAAGGAAAATATTTTTATAGATATTTATAAGGTTTTTTTTTGTTTTAAGATGTGAGATTCGTCTTGTGTTTTTTTATTCTGTATTTTATTTGCAACTTTTTGTTGTTGTTGCTAGTATTGTGAAAGTTATCGGATTATAATTAAATGAAAATAATATTACATGATCCTAAAAAAAATGAATCTAAGAAAATATTACAGTGTTATTGATGAGTCTTTTGCTAATCTGTTCGGTTTATGACTGATTTAAGTAATTTGTTTTATAAATGTTTTTTTAAAATTGAAAAATATTTATTAGATTTTGAGTTTTTAAAATTAGTGAGACAATGATTATGTAATTTGGTAGAATTTGCATTGATATAGTTGCTCTGTCAGACTATACTCTAAGTATAATCAGATGAGAACAAAAATATATGAATGCAATATTTCTAACAAAGTTACATAAACACATAAATTTATATTATCTAAAGTTAGGTTTAGCAGAATTGTTTAGCACATATTTCGTGACTATGGAAAAACTGTTTGTTGGTTTTTTTTTTTAAATTTAGGTTAGGTTATTTATTTACGTTTGTTTTAATGTCATGTAATGTTTTAGTTTGGTTATTGCTTTGTTTGTGAAAATAAGGAAAATATGATAATTGTTTTTATGTCATACTTTGTAATGTTATGGTTATATATGAGTTGGTACTGTTGAATAAATTTGTTGTAAAGAGGTAATTTAGATAAAAATATTAAAACGAATTGAAATATAATTGGGAATTAGGAATAATAAGGATTAGTCAACCAATGAAAAGGTTAGCAATATTATGTTAACTAATAATAAGTGTATAAATTTTAGGTTAAGAAATTACTTAATTTAAGGTATATAATTGGACTGCTTTTCTATTTGCTGGGTTTAATTTAAAAATTTGTAATATTTTTATGATATTATAAAGTTATAATTATTTTTTTTTCTTCATCTACAGTTTATTTTACACGGCACAAATACAATTCAATGTTTAACGGCGCCAATTATATCTGGTAGCTTACTTTCTAAAGTATCTTAATAACTAAAAGCAAATTTTTTATCCTCGCTGCCGACTACGAGCTGAAACTAAATCTAACTTAAAGCTAGAATATTTTGCATTAAAAGCACAGGTTTGCTGTTTGATGGTTTTCATTGCCATAGGTAAACAGCATATTAAATTTGTTCCGCTGCTGGTCCAAGATATTACGGACTGGCATATTGGGTTGTTTTCATCGGGCCTTGAGAGTATCGTGCGGGTCTGATTGCTGTTTCCGGATCCGGGGTCTTAACGTGTTCTTGTCGTTTGGTTGGATGTAGGCGGAAGGGGATAGGACTAAACTGGGGCGTGGATGGATTTCAGGAAAACGTATATAAGGGACATGTAGGATAGGTCACGGCTCGCCAAGACATCACGAACAGGAACAGCCGGCTGCCTACCTTCGGCCTGCAGGGAAGCTATTAATCTAGACCTGGCGTCACGGTGTACAGGGCATGACCAAACAACGTGCTCTATGTCGTGATAACCTTCACCACAGGCACAGATACCACTCTCCCCGAGCCCAACACGACGGAGATGCGCGTCAAATCTATAGTGATTGGACATAAGCCGGGACATCACGCAAATGAAATCCCGACCTACATCCAACCCCTTGAACCACGGGTTCGTCGATACCTTGGGGATTATGGAATGTAACCACCTTCCCAGTTCCCCCTTGGTCCAAGAACTTTGCCAACTGATGATCGTATTCTGACGTACAAATGCGAAAAATTCATTAAAGGCAATTGGTCTTTCATAAATATCACCGTTTATTGCGCCCACCTTAGCCAAAGAGTCCGCTTTCTCATTACTCGGTATCGAGCAGTGAGAAGGGACCCACGCTAAGGTAATCTGATCCGATTTTTCGGATAAAGCACTCAGATGTTCCCGTATTTTCCCCAGGAAATATGAAGAGTGCTTAACATCTTTCATCGATCGGAGAGCCTCAATGGAACTGAGACTGTCCGTAAAGATGAAATAATGGTCCGTGGGCATTTTTTCGATAATCCCTAGGGTGTACTGAATTGCAGCTAATTCTGCGACGTAAACAGAAGCAGGATTATCGAGCTTATGGGAGACGGTTAAATTGTTATTGAAGATACCGAAGCCAGTGGACCCATCAAGAAGTGATCCGTCAGTGTAGTACATATTGTCGCAGTTGATGTTTCGATATTTATTGGAAAAAAATTTAGGGATCTGCTGCACGCGTAAATGATCCGGGATTCCACGAGTTTCTTCTATCATGGATGTATCGAAAAACACAGTAGAATCAGAAGTATTTGATAAGTCGAAACGATTTGGAATATTCGAAGAAGGGTTAATATTTTGGGACATGTGATTGAAATACAATGTCATAAAACGGGTTTGAGAATTAAATTCGATTAACCTTTCAAAATTTTCAATCACGGGACGGTTCAAGACCTCACATTTGATAAGAATACGAGAAGACAGGCTCCAGAAGCGGTTTTCAATGGTAGAACTCCAGCTAAGACCTCCAAACTCATCGTATGGGTCGATTGCATGCAACCCAAAGCGATACGCAAACAACGATATTGTATTCGCTCCAGTTTGATCAAATGTGTGTTTGCTGCGGAGCGGAAGCAGAAACACCCGTACTCAATAACAGACAGTATCGTTGTTTGGTAAAGCCTTATAAGGTCTCCTGGGTGGGCTCCCCACCATTGTCCGGTTATTGTACGAAGAAAATTCACTCTTTGTTGACATTTTTTCATCAGATACCTCACGTGACAACCCCAGGTGCCTTTAGAGTCGAACCAGACACCAAGATATTTGTGTACCAAAACCTGAGAAATCGTTTTACCCATTAATTGTGTTTGAGCTGAGCAGGTTCATGCTTCCTAGAAAAAACTACTATCTCAGTCTTCTCCGGAGAGAATTCGATACCTAGCTGTTACCTAGCTGTAAAGCCCAAGCAGACAAATTGTCCAAGGTATCTTGCAATGGTCCTTGCGAATCGGCAGCTTTGGCTCCTGTAACAGAGATTACACTGTCGTCTGCAAGTTGTCTTATCGTGCATGAATTTGCCAGACATTCGTCGATGTCATTTACATAAAAGTTGTAAAGAAGGGGGCTTAAACATGAGCCCTGGGGAAGACCCATGTAGCTAATGCGAAAAGTTGCCAAATCGCCGTGCGTAAAATGCATGTGCTTTTCGGACAACAAATTGTGCAAAAAATTGTTCAAAATTGGAGAAAAACCTTGTCGGTGAAGTTTACCCGAAAGAATGTCAATAGAAACGGAATCAAAAGCCCCCTTAATGTCCAAGAACGCAGACGCCATTTGTTCTTTGCGAGCATACGCCAGCTGAATATCTGTTGAAAGCAACGCAAGACAATCATTCGTCCCTTTGGCACGGCGGAAGCCAAATTGAGTATCTGATAGTAGACCATTTGATTCGACCCAATGGTCTAAACGACGGAGTATCATTTTTTCCATCAATTTCCGGATACAGGATAGCATTGCAATCGGCCTATAAGAGTTGTGATCAGAAGCTGGTTTCCCTGGTTTTTGGATGGCGATTACCTTCACTTGCCTCCAATCCTGCGGTACAATGTTTTGCTCCAGGAATTTATTGAACAAATTCAACAAGCGCCTCTTGGCATTGCCGGGTACATTCTTCAACAAGTTGAATTTGATTCTATCTAACCCAGGCGCGTTATTGTTACAGGACAGGAGGGCAACTGAAAATTCTGCCATCGTAAAAGGTGATTCTATCGCGTCGTGGCCCGGAGACGCATCGCGAACAATGTTTTGCTCAGGAACAGAGTCCGGACATACTTTCCTGGCAAAATCAAATATCCACCGACTTGAAGACTCCTCGCTTTCGTTGACCGTTACGCGATTCCGCATTCTTCGGGCTGTGTTCCAAAGAGTGCTCATCGATGTCTCCCTCGACGTCTCGTTCACGAACCGACGCCAATATCCGCGTTTCTTTGCTTTAGCCAAACTTTTAAGCTTGGTATCAAGCTTCGAATACCGTAAATAGTCGCCAGGTATACCTCCCTTCTGGAAGGCCAAAAACGCGTCGGATCTTTGCGTGTAGACATCGGAGCACTCTTGGTCCCACCACGGAGTGGGAGGCCGTTCTTTGATCGTTACGCCGGGATATTTCTTCGTTTGGGCTTGCAACGCGGCGTCGAGAATCAAGCCCGCGAGGAGGTTGTATTCTTCAAGTGGTGGATGATGTTGAATCGAATCGACCGCTTTTGAAATCATTTCCTCGTATAACTTTCAATCGACATTCCGTGTGAGGTCATACGGAATGTCAATTGGTCGCATGCGGGTTGACCCGTTTGTAATTGAAATAAGAATAGGCAGATGGTCGCTACCGTGAGGATCGAGGGTTACCTTCCATGTGCAATCCAACCGTAGCGACGTCGAACATAAGGATAGATCCAAAGCGCTTGGGCGCGCTGGAGGTTTCGGGATACGTGTCATTTCACCGTTGTTTAAAATAATCATGTCGAAGTCATCGCAAAGGTTATAGATAAAAGAGGAGCGGTTATCATTGTAAGGAGAACCCCAAGCCACACCATGACAGTTGAAGTCTCCCAAAATCAAACGTGGCGAGGGAAGAAGTTCTATTAAATCAAAGAGCAGCCGTTGCCCAACCTGTGCTCTGGGAGGAATATATATTGAGCTCTTTACCTTGTATTGTCATTTGACATGCGACAACTTCGATGCCTGGAATCGAGGGGAGGTTAATACGATAGAAAGAATAACACTTTTTAATGCCTAAAAGTACTCCTCCATATGGGGTGTCTCGATCAAGGCGAATAATATTAAAATCATGGAAGTTGAGATCAATATTTGAAGTAAGCCAAGTTTCACAAAAGAAAAATGCATCGCATTTGTTTTTATTTATCAAAACTTTCAACGAATCAATTTTTGGTAAAATACTTCTACAATTCCACTGTAAGACAGAGATAGAATCCTTCATATACGCAGTTGAATTAGGCATCGAAGGATACAATCGCTGCAAGGAGGGGCCATTAGGCAGTCAACTGCTTCAAAAATGATCTAACTGTTGGGAGGAATGCTGTAAGAAAAATTTTAATTGGATCGAGTAAAAAAAAAAATTTTCAAAAATCCAGTCCACAATGTCAGAAAATTTCACTAATCCAGAGTTTGTTTCATCAACTGGATGTGCAAAAGGAACAACTGGGGTTTTAGATGTTCCTGGCAGTGCTGGGAACTCCTTCTGGGACTTTAAATTTGCAAGCCCAGGAGGAGTTTGCTTCGGTTTTTCCGCAGCACTGTTTGGTTTGTTCGTACTTTTCATTACACTTTGGGAAATCTTAGGACCTTTACGGGGAAGTTTAGGAGAAGAAACATTTTTCCTCTTCCTAGACTCCCCAGGATTGGCATAAGATGTTCCCGCTGATGAATCGTCAGAATCGGTTTCATCAGAGGACAACAGATCAAAGGGGTTCGATGTTATGGTAGAAGTGGTCACGGTCTTCTTCAGCATCTCAGCATAAGAACGCTTTGAACGCTCCTTAAGTGACCGCTTGATTTTATCTCTGCGCTGCATGTACACCGGGCATGTGGAGAGCTCATGCTGGTTTTCCCCACAGTGAATACATTTTTCAGCATTAACACTGCAAGAATCTTCCGCATGAGTCTCCCCACACTTGCTAAACCGTGTCTTATTGCAGCAGTAGGCGGCTGTGTGGCCTAACTGTTTGCAATTGGTGCAATTCATAACACGGGGTACATACAATCGCACAGGCAGACGAACCCGGTCGATCGAGACGTGGCTAGGGAGTGCAGATCCGGCAAACGTAACGCGAAACGAGTCTGACGGAGTGTAAACTTTTTTACCGCCGACGAGAGACATGGACCGCGATTGCTTACAATCCAAAATCTTTGCTTGTGTTTCGGTATTTTTGAAGCAACCGGTTGCGCGTTTTAGGATACACTCGACAGACAGACTCGAATCGGTTATGACACCGTCGATCTCCACGTCTCGTGCGGGTATGTAAACGCGATATTCGCGTGTGAAGAGCTCAGAGCAAGCGATAGCATTGGCCTGTGCCAGATCACTGACCACGACACGGAGCTTGTTAGGTCGGACCTTGGAAATTTCGGTCACGGCCTTGTACCCCTTCGTCAGGTCTTTAGAAATTGGCAGTATGTTTAATCGCTTTGAATTCACTCCTGCCTTTGGACGAAAATAAACAGTATAGCTGCCCTGTTGAGATCCGTCCGGGTAAAGCCTGGGGCGAGGGGGGACTGGAGAATGAACAGGGGAGGGGGTAACAGAAGGGTTCGGGGATGGTGGCACGGGAGGCGAGGGATCTATATCCATCGCGCTAAATGTAGCGCACTAGCGCACTAGCGCCGACAAGAACACGTACCTATTTACTTCTTCCTTCCAGCAGTGGTTGTCCGATCGTTCGAAGCTGCACCCAAAGCAGCCAGCAGCACCAGTACAGCAGCACCAATACAGCCACCAGCAGTGAGCAGGGTGTGAGATCACTCAGCACAGCGACACGACTCGACTGTCAACTGATGGCCTTGAATTAGAAAGATCTATTCACTGTGCACAGATCAAAACTGCAGCTGGTATTTTGCACCAATACAGCCAAAGTAGTGAGCCGGGTACAGAACGTAGCGACACAACTCACAATCTAGTTGGCCTTTAGCGCGAATAATACACTCTTTTGTTTGGCTATTCGTACACACGGACCGGATTGTAATAGAACGACCACTTTGCACGTCCGTTTCTGTCGAGTGTTCGACGCGGAATGAATAGTTATTATTATGTTTATTACACAATAGTTATTGAAAAAAAGATCGTAAAGGATTAAAGTTTAAATCTCTTATTAATCCTGTGGGTATTAAAAAAATTAACTTATTATGGCTACGAGACGCTAGAGTCCGTGCACTTCTTATTCACCCGGGCATCCGATAACCATTTTGGTTCGGGCTTCTGGGGCAAAATTCCATCCAACTATTTTAAATATTTTATTTATTGATTGGGTGCAGGCCTGCTACCCTATTCTACTACATTTTATAACATGGCTCCCAGGAATATATTTTTCTTAATTTCTATGCCTTGCTATGGATTTAAGCATATTCGCATAGCAGGGCAGGCTGCTAGGGATTTTGAGCCTATTCACCTAGCAGCTCTTTAATAAATAAATAAATATATATATTTTTTTATTATTGCGGGCTTTCTCCGCGCTCTCTTAACGACAATTTTTAATCGTAGTATTTTAGTTTAGTTTAGTTTTAGAGTTTGAGGAAAAGGATTATTTTGAATAAAGGAAAAATTTTTGTAAGTGAAAATGAGACAAAAACAAGTTAAAGTTGAAATGTTGCTCCCACCTTAGGCTGGTCAGGCTCAAGATGAAAGCTGTTTCTTTATTCGGGTACACAGAAGTGACCAGCCTCGTGTACCGGAATAAAAAAATTAAAATAAAGTGAAATTCATAAAGATTTTTTTTTTTAAATATAGAATAATTGTCTGCAAGGAATGAATGAGGAGCATAGGTAGTTTGTAGTGTAGGGGGTGAAAATGAAATTGAACATAACTGAAATTAGCTGAAAGTTGATTTTAACCTAGTTTAGATATTTTTTTTTGGCTGGTTATTAGTTGAATATTTAAGTTTGAATTGCTGATATGTTTTTCCAGCATGTTTTAATTTTGAATCTTCCATTTTTTTCAAGTAAAATAAAAACGCACAAGACCCGTAATTTATTCCAATGGGTTATTTGTCCTAGAATAAACCTGATTTATTATTATTATTTTTAAACTGTTCTCTGTACTTTTATTTGAGATATCTTTATTCGTTATGAAATATTTTATTTTTGTATTATTATTTTTGTTTGAATCGATTTGAATCCGGATTATTTGTTTTATGGTGACTCAATTTTCTTCCTTTTCTGTTACTGCTTACTATTAGTATTGCGTTTCTCATATTTGCCACTGTTTTTTTTGCATCTTTTTAAAAATTCATTTTTTGATAATAGCTATGGTTGCTTGCATGTTTCTAAGTATTTATCCATTCACTGTTTCCACTCTTCGTATAGCCTCAGATATGATTAATGATTAACCTATTCTCTACCATTTTCAGTAGCTTCAAACCAGCGTTGCAAATCGAGCGAGAAGCAAAACCTTTTTTCTCCTTTCTGCTTGAGAACGAGACATATGCTACGCTTCTCAAGTCTTTTGCACACACGCTTTGGAGATACGCTTTCTTCTTCATGCATTCCCCTGAGTGGCAGCAAGCACGCACCGACACGAACAAACTCTTTCGTATTGCTTCTCAGCTACCGTAAAAGAGTACGCGAGTTCCTGCTAGTGAGTAGGAGTACTCGACTATAATTGCTTGACTAGGAGGAGTGCTTGAAAAACTGTGCTCGAAAACGAAAATGCTTTCTTCCCGACATGCATCGACAGCCGACAGTGGGACAACGTTAGGGTATCGGACTGCTTCGGTAAGTTTTTTACAGCAGTCTAATGCAAAACCAGCCGAAGCGAACCGCTGCCGACATAGTGCGATACCCTATCATTTTTTTCCCTCTGCAACCATCGTAAAGCATCTTGAATCAACTGTCTTCGGCTGGTCGTTCTCGCGAGTTGGGGAGTAGGTATACACGAGTACACACGAGAAGAGTAGACGGGAGTGTGTGCATATGATCTCGGGAGTAAGAAAGAAAGCAGGAAAGAACGAGAAATAGCTTGAATGGAGAATTCTCTACTGTGTGAAAGCGACGACACCGAGAACCTCACATGAGGTGTTGTATGCTGCTTACGAGCGAGACTAACAACACTGCTTCAAACTATTACTTGTATAATCGTTGCCTTTTTGAAGTAGAATACTTCTCTCAGGAAGTTCGGCTACATAGGGATGTGAAATGAAAATCTAAAACCGAAAAAAGTGAAAAATATGTCCAATTTCAAATGCTAATAAACCGATTAGTATTCGATGGATTTCCTTCATTCTTGCAGCAATAGATTGGAAAATCTTCTAAGATTCTTCCCAAAATAAGATAATTGTAATTTTATTATTCACACTATTGTACTATTGAAAATAGTCAAGCCTTGTCAAAACGAAAATTTCGACCCCTGATTGGTCGTTATATGCTTGCTTCCCAAGCACGGTCGACAGAATCATATACCTTGCAATTGAAAACATGCTATTTGGCCTATATAAGAGCCTGTTTCAGCCGGAGCCGCTCATATCATTCGCTCTCAGACTGTTGAGAAGTACAGTTCTATTTCTGAAAAGCCGGGTTAGTTAAAAATTTTATTCCGTTTTGTGCGACAGTTCGTCGCTTGCATCGCTGTGTGATGTCAAAGAAAAAGAGAAGAGCAGGCTCGAGCCCTGCGAAACAAAACTCTGCTGCTGAAGTAGGCAGTAAAAAGAAGAAACCAGGCGGAAGCAGTTGCACTTCGAAAAGCGTGGCTGACTGCGACACGGTGACAAACGCTAGCGACGTTGGAGATTTTGGCGAGCCGACTGATGTTCCGGATTCTGCCAGCCCCAATACGGTGAAAGTGAAGCTTCCCCCGCTGGTAGTGAAAAACGTTCCTCTCAACAAGCTCATTAGCGACTTTGCATCGCTGGGCGTAGCAGCTGAATATAAGTTATGCGGCATCGGTACGAAGGTTATGCTCCACACGAAGGTGGATTTTGAGAAGGCCACGAAGTTTTTGAAAAATTCTAAATCTGAGTTCTTCACCCACGACATTCCTGGGGAAAAGCCTTTCAAGGTGGTCATCAGAGGCTTGCCAGGTTTCGACCCCAAGCTGATCGGTGCCGAAATCAAGGATCGGTACAAATTGGCCCCAATTGCTGTCTATCCGATCAAACGCAGAAATGAAAATGAAAGGAAATACCCGGACTGCCTCTTTCTGGTTCATTTCCCAAAAGGGACAGTTACACTGAGCGCTTTGCGAGCCATCCGCTCTTTGTTCTCCATTATCATCCGTTGGGAGCCCTATCGAGGAGGCCGCCGAGACGTTACGCAGTGTCAGAGGTGCCTCAACTTCGGTCACGGTACCCGAAACTGCAACATCAAACCGCGTTGCAACATTTGCGCCAAGGACCACTCTACATCGGATTGCCCTGTGGACGGTGCCGGTGCGGTACAGTTTAAGTGTGCTAACTGTGGCGGTGATCACCAGAGCTCTGATCGACAGTGCCCGAAAAGGGAGAGCTTCAAACATATCCGCAAGCAGGCGTCGTCAACCAACCAGCCGAGCAGGAAGAAAGACAAACCACCGGTCTTCAGGGCGGAAGATTTTCCTCCTCTGCGTTCATCCCAGCAAGCAGGGCACCCAAGTACGCGTACGCAACTTGACCTTCCACACTTACCATCCGGCGGGTCAGCCGGTCAACGGTCGCCTCCCCCCCCTGGCTACTGGCGTCCACCCACAACAACACCACCGAGCGCTGAGTCCGAGAAGTACTCTGCGGATGAGCTGCTAGAAATTTTTAGCAGCATGACCAATGCCCTTCGTGCGTGTCGCAACAAGCCCGAGCAAATCCATGTGCTCGGTAAATTTATTATCCAATATGGATCCTAAACCCATCTCCATCGTCACCTGGAACGCTTGCTCTATTAGAGCAAAAAACATTGAGCTTGCTGACTTTCTCCGCAAGTACAACATCGACGTGGGTCTACTCACAGAGACCCACCTAAAGTCCGGCGACAGTTTTTGGCTGCCGGATCACAACATCATCCGTCTCGATCGCACCAACTCCAGGGGGGGTGGTATAGCGATCATCGTTAGAAAAGGGATGAAATACAACATCTTGCCGCACATCCACACCGCCATCATCGAAGCCCTTAGTGTGGAGGTCAAATCAGCTACCGGGTTCATCCGGTTCATCGTCGTCTACTGTCCTCGCCAGTGTAGTATCAGCAACGGTACAGCAATGCAGTTCAAGAACGACCTGGCAACCATCACCAGGACCAACTCCCGCTTCGTCGTTGGGGGAGACCTAAATGCTCGGCACGAGGCTTGGCGAAATTATCGGCAGAATCTGAACGGTCGTCAACTCTTCGAACACTCGCAGCATGGGTTTTATACGGTGCAGTTTCCGGATGAGCCGACTTTCATCTCCCCAGCGGGGAACCCTTCAACCCTGGACTTCTTCCTGGCCAACATCGAGCTCTCCAAACCAGTGGCCCTCAACGATCTGAGCTCAGACCACCAACCTGTCGTTGCTGAGGTGGGGTTCGGTGTTGCTCCTGTCAGCTGTCTGCGGAAAGATTACCATCATGTCGACTGGGAGCGCTTTGCTCGAATGGTGGACAACAACATCGACGAGGCGCCGCCGCTCGACAGCGTGGAAAACATCGACCAGGCGTTGGAGGGTCTCCAACGAGCCATAAACGTGGCCGACGAGGCGTGTGTGCGACGTGTTCCTGTGAGGGGTAAGTTCCTTGCTATTGATTCCCATACCCGGCTGCTAATTAGATTGCGGAATGTGCGTAGACGCCAGTTCCAGAGGACCAGGGATCTGGACATTAGGCTCGAGGTGACCGATCTGAATAGGCAAATTGCTTCCAGGATGGTCTCACTCCGGAATGAAAATTTCGGACGCTTAGTCCAAAGTTTGGACGACCGCTCCAGGCCATTCTGGAAAGTAGCCAAAGTGCTGAAATCGCACCCCAAACCAGTTCCTCCCCTCAGGGTCGGAGAGAGGCTTCTTGTTGCACCGGTCGAGAGAGCAAATGCGGTAGGCAATCACATTGCCTCATCGCATTTGCTTGGCTCGACCATGGCTAGTCCAATGGAAGACCAGGTCGAGCAGTGCGTCCGCGACCTCGAAAACTTCCCCTGTACCGTTCCTCAAGAACATAAAATCACAGCAGAACAGGTTTGCTCAGCGCTGATGAGTACTAAGAACATGAAGGCCCCTGGGTTTGACGGGGTCTTCAATATGGTCTTAAAAAAGCTCAGCAACAGGGTTCACCTGTTGTTGAGCTCTATCTTCAACAGATGCTTGGAATTGCACTACTATCCAAGCATTTGGAAGATAGCCAAGATCATACCGATCCGCAAACCCGGGAAAGATCCGACGTTAGCATCAAGCTACCGTCCGATCAGCCTACTCTCATCGCTGGGTAAACTGTTTGAAAAACTGATCCTCAACCGCATGATGAAGGTGGCTGAGGAAAACAACATCTTACTCCCGGAACAGTTTGGGTTTAGGAAGGGTCACTCCACCACGCACCAGCTGGTGCGGGTGATGAACAACATCAGAAGGGACAGGGCTGTATCCAAGTCCACAGCCATGGCATTGTTGGACGTCGAAAAGGCGTTTGACAATGTCTGGCATGACGGTCTGGTATACAAGCTCTGTGCCTTCAACTTTCCATCATATTTGACGAAAATCATCTGCAGCTACCTTCGGCAGAGGTCGTTCAGGGTATCGCTGAATGGTTGTTTATCAAATACTTTTTCCATCCCAGCAGGGGTCCCGCAGGGCAGTCTGCTGGGCCCTTTGCTATACAACATTTACACCTCCGACATTCCTTCCCTGGGAGATGGCTGCGTGCTCTTTCTGTTCGCAGATGACACTGCAATTGCCGTCAAGGGAAGAATGCCTCGTGAGATCACCAACAAACTTCAGCGATGCTTAGACGCCTTTGTCGAGTATGCTAACACCTGGAAAATCAAGATCAACGCTTCCAAAACCCAGACAATAATGTTCCTTCATCGACAATCCCCCAAACTGAAGCCCCCTCCATCATGCGTTGTGGTTATGAACGGTACAGGGGTTGAGTGGTCTTCCGAAGTTACCTATCTTGGACTGCTATTCGACGAGAAACTTCTTTTCCGATCGCATGTGGAGAGGACACTGGTTAAGTGCTCAGCTTTGGTTCGGTCACTATACCCGCTAATTTGTCGCAGATCTCGCCTCTCAAGAACAAACAAACTGGCAGTCTACAAACAAATAATTGCCCCCGCGGTCTTTTACGCAGCTCCGGTGTGGGAGTCATGTGCACAAACTCACAGGAACAAAATACAGATTGCGCAAAACCGAATCTTACGGATGATCCTCGATTGTCCCTATGACACCAGGATCACAGATCTCCACCAAGAAGCAGTTACTCCAAAAGTAGATGCCAGAATAACAGAAACCAAAACCAAATTTGTACATAAATGTCAGCATTCAGAATACGCTTTAATAAGCGGTTTGTACATAGTAGGTTAAGTTAGTTCTAAGCTGTAAATAGTAATTTTAAGCTGTAAATAGTAGTTTTAAGTAGTTTTCTTTCAAACAAGCGCCACCAAAGTGGACAATCCAAAATTCAAAATCTCTACAATTAGAAAGCTTAGTAAAACAAAAATCAAAACTCGCACATCAAAGATGAAAACAGTAATGTGAATCACTTATACTTTAAAAACATGTATTATACCCTACAAAAGCATAAAAATACAGATAAACTTAAACAACAACAACAACAACGGAGCCGCTCATAATAGTTCTGAACAGCGACGACAGCAGTCCTCCCTTAGCAGCAGCGGGAGCGAGCAGTGGGTACCATCGATAGCGGAAAGCGGCCACAACTGTGGCATGGCTGTGGATAGGCGCAGCAGTTCCAGCGGATCTCACCATCGATAGCAGCAGGGCCAGCAGATGCAGTTACAGTGGATACCAATGGCGGCCACAACTGTGGCATGGCTACGGATAGTGTTGCAGTTGCTCAGCAGTTAGGCCAGCGTATAGCGGCCACAACTGTGGCATGGCTATGCGCATAGCGTAGCATCAGACAGCGACAGCAGCAGTCGTCCTTCCTCAGCAGCAGCACTAGCCCTGTGGTTGGTCACCACGTCTCAGGAGCAGCGCGGTTTTTCTCAGCGTGTGTCGCCAGACAGCCATTATTCCCCCCGTGTTGGGGCAGTATGATGTTTGCCATCAGGAAATCCAGTTTCGGAAATCAAAATGCCTTTTTGAAGGCAAATAAACAAGTCATTGAAAGTTAATAATTTTTATCAACGCAAGCAAGCATTCTGTGTTGCATCCTAGCAATTTAAATTTGTCGCACCCGTCTAATTTACTGAATGTGAAATAGCTTCCACAGTGCATGTTGTCCGTGTATCTTATTTCCCCCAATGTTAGGGCAGCTCAAAGGTTGTAATTAGCAACCGATTTTGAACCACACCATGCTTTTTTCAAGGCAAATAAAAAATAATTGAAGGTTAATAATTTTTTGGCATCAACACAAGCAGACATTCTATGCGGGATGCAATCAAATTCTGTTGTAGTTGTCTAATTTTTACTTTCACTTTATTTAGTAAACCCCCCACTGTAGGGGCAGCGCAAAGGCTGCGATCAGCATAACCGACATTGAATAATAAATTTCCCTGTTAGTACGCATTCACAAAAGCAGTTAGTCCGACTATGCAGAGCTAATATGAAGTCGATTCAATCAATCAGCATAAACAGAATTTCGTCGTCTCCCAGCTGCCAAGTTGCAACATGATGCAACACGCAACAGCGAGCAAACGAAATCGCTTGATGTTACAAACCGCAATAAGATACGGGTTAAAACCGTTGCGTGTGTGAGAGCACCATCGGTGTTTATTCGCTGGATACACTATCTACTGTCTACTGAACGCAATAATCTGCTTACATGCGACACGGGGACGGGAACATTTTCTTCAACGAAGCTGCGCAACACGACACAAAACATGTTATTTTGTTGCTTCAATGAGAGTGCTATCGGTCCGGCTCGACAAGAAATCATTTTTGTGCATCCGTGCTACGAAACTGAGGAAAAACTTTAGAAACTGAAAAAAGAGGTGGAGCTTATCAAATGATCGCTATATCATTCCACCACGTACGTGAAATAATTCATTCCTATTTTCATCCCTATATAAGAGCCTGTTTTAGTCCAAGCCGCTCATAATAGTTCTGAACAGCGACGACAGCAGTCCTCCCTTAGCAGCAGCGGGAGCGAGCAGTGGGTACCATCGATAGCGGAAAGCGGCCACAACTGTGGCATGGCTGTGGATAGGCGCAGCAGTTCCAGCGGATCTCACCATCGATAGCAGCAGGGCCAGCAGATGCAGTTACAGTGGATATCAATGGCGGCCACAACTGTGGCATGGCTACGGATAGTGTTGCAGTTGCTCAGCAGTTAGGCCAGCGTATAGCGGCCACAACTGTGGCATAGCGTAGCATCAGACAGCGACAACAGCAGTCGTCCTTCCTTAGCAGCAGCACTAGCCCTGTGGTTGGTCACCACGTCTCAGGAGCAGCGCGGTTTTTCTCAGCGTGTGTCGCCAGACAGCCATTATTCCCCCCGTGTTGGGGCAGCATGATGATTGCCATCAGGAAATCCAGTTTCGGAAATCAAAATGCCTTTTTGAAGGCAAATAAACAAGTCATTGAAAGTTAATAATTTTTGTCAACGCAAGCAAGCATTCTGTGTTGCATCCTAGCAATTTAAATTTGTCGCACCCGTTTAATTTACTGAATGTGAAATAGCTTCCACAGTGCATGTTGTCCGTGTATCTTAATTCCCCCAATGTTAGGGCAGCTCAAAGGTTGTAATTAGCAACCGATTTTGAACCACACCATGCTTTTTTCAAGGCAAATAAAAAATAATTGAAGGTTAATAATTTTCTGGCATCAACACAAGCAGACATTCTGTGCGGGATGCAATCAAATTCTGTTGTAGTTGTCCAATTTTTACTTTATTTAGTAATCCCCCCGCTGTAGGGGCAGCGCAAAGGCTGCAATCAGCATGACCAACTTTGAATAACAAACGGTTAACGTTTATTCACTAAAATTTCATCCAATTCAAAACAGGTTTTTGTCTGAGTACAATAATTTGCACAAAAAGACATTAAAAATTTTACCGCATTATTAGACGCGTTTCTCCAGTCATGCCTCGTGAACGAGAAGGTTCCCTATCACAGACATAGATTTCGTGCTCCAGCACATTACAACACGTGGAAATTGTCTTTTTGCTAGTGCAACATTTCTTGGAAGTGTTTTATTATTCTCGGGTAAGAGACTACGAGTGCATTTTTGAAGTAGAATACTTCTCTCAGGAAGTTCGGCTACATAGGGATGTGAAATGAAAATCTAAAACCGAAAAAAGTTAGAAATATGTCCAATTTCAAATGCTAATAAATCGGTTAGTATTCGATGGATTTCCTTCGTTCTTGCAGCAATAGATTGGAAAATCTTTTAAGATTCTTCCCAAAATAAGATAATTGTGATTTTATTATTCACACTATTGTACTATTGAAAATAGTCAAGCATTGTCAAAACGAAAAATTCGACCTCTGGTTGGTCGTTATATGCTTGCTTCCCAAGCACGGTCGACAGGATCATATACCTTGCAATTGAAAACATGCTATTTGGCCTATATAAGAGCCTGTTTCAGCCGGAGCCGCTCATAATAGTTCTAGACAGCGACAACAGCAGTCGTCCTTCCTTAGCAGCAGCACTAGCCCTGTGGTTGGTCACCACGTCTCAGGAGCAGCGCGGTTCTTCTCAGCGGGTGTCGTCAGACTGCCATAATCCCCCCCGTGTTGGGGCAGCATGATGATTGCCATCAGGAAATCCAATTTCGGAAATCAAAATGCCTTTTTCAAGGCAAATAAACAAGTCATTGAAAGTTAATAATTTTTGTCAACGCAAGCAAGCATTCTGTGTTGCATCCTAACAATTTAAATTTGTCGCACTCGTCTAATTTACTGAATGTGAAATAGCTTCCACAGTGCATGTTGTCCGTGTATCTTAGTTCCCCCAATGTTAGGGCAGCTCAAAGGTTGTAATTAGCAACCGATTTTGAACCGCAAAATGCTTTTTGAAGTAGAATACTTCTCTCAGGAAGTTCAGCTACATAGGGATGTGAAATGAAAATCTAAAACCGAAAAATGTGAAAAATATGTCCAATTTCAAATGCTAATAAATCGGTTAGTTTTCGATGGATTTCCTTCGTTCTTGCAGCAATAGATTGGAAAATCTTCTAAGATTCTTTTCAAATGAAGATAATTGTAATTTGATTATTCAAACTATTGTACTATTGACAATAGTAAAGCCTTGTCAAAACGAAGAATTCTACCTCTGATTGCACGGTCGACAGAATCATAGACCTTGCAATTTAAAATATGCTATTTGGCTTATATAAGAGCCTGTTTCAGCCGAAGCTGCTCATAATAGCTCTAGACAGCGACAACAGTAGTCCTCCCTTAGCAGCAGCAGTAGCAGTGCAGTGGATATCAGCGATAGCGGATAGCGGCCACAGCTGTGGCATAGCAATGGGTAGCGCACTAGTTGCAGCGGATCTCAGCATCGATAGCAGCTGGGCCAGCTGATGCAGGGACAGCGGATACCAATGGCAGCGTATAGCGGCCACAACTGTGGCATGGCTACGGATGGTGTAGCAGTTGCAGCGGGTATCAGCATCGATAGCAGCTGATGCAGTGAGACACTTTAGTGAAATGCAGTCTCTGTGCGATAGCGGGCACTAGTAAATGTATTCAATGAAAAGTTGACTCGTTTTGACAACACATGAGCCGTCTAGTTTTGAGTGTTAAATCAGTTGTTTATTTTATCACAAGGAATACTTTATTCGCACTGTCAGTGATAACGGTGACCGGTATCTTATCCGATATTCCGATATAAATTAATTTTTCGCGTAACCAAAATTTAAAAATTGTCAAGCCCCAATCATGACAAGCAACTTGCTATAATATTGAAAATGATCAATCCTTGTTGAAGCGCAAAATTCGATTGATCTGATTAGTCAACGTTTATTTACTAGAAATAATGACTGACAGGCAAGCAGCCGGGTTATCTTTCTTGTAAAAGTATTCTACTTCAACCTTGCGGTCGTGGCTTTGCACACAACCCTCCTGTGATTTTTTTGCAGTTGCTCCTTAATGGGTAATTCATTTCGTTTTATGTTATTTGTGTGTATTTAACAAATTTTTAATTGTTTAGAGAAGTTTGATTAATGCCGAAAACGCACTACTTTTCGGTTTCACAATTAAACTTATCTCACAATGCTCAAGAGACTACTATAACAGTAATACATGTGTAATCTGTGTCTTTCGATAAATTATTTATGCATATTTTTTTTTTTGTCCATAGGTACGGCAATAAATGGTTGAATTATTCATTACTGTTACCATCTAAAGATTCGTCGTTCGTTTTTTGATTGCAATCACTAATGCTTCGTTTTCTTCCTGAGTTTTTTATGAAACTTCTCACTTTAAACGCGACTACTTTCTCATTTTTCAAACTCAATAGATATCCGGAATAAACTTCTTTTTCGGACGCAATCTTTCTGCAGCCGTCGCTACTGTGCCATTCGATGGCTTTTCAATGCTTTGGAAATCGTAGCTCGGGCACTGACATTTATTTAACCATTGAACACACGAAATTGTCCAATTTTAGCTTTCACTCACTTGAACTACAGCTTAACTAATAATTACGGCAATTCAACTTTCGGGTCCTGTCACGGTCGCCATGAGGTAACTAAAATGGTCCGGCTTCCTAGGACCCGGGAGAGTCATCTAGCAGTAAAGACACGACGAACGTTGGTACTCGAATGAATCGCACTGAGTGATCAGTTTATTGTACACGTCGGTAGCAATACCCTTTTCTGCTGATGCAGCGGGTGATCGCACCGTCGTTTTATGCTGATGCGATATATGATCGCACCGCTTGTTTTATATTTACTTATATTCTAAATGGTGCTTGGAATAAGTCCATTACAATGTTAAATTTAGTGATTTTTTCCCAAAGTTATATTTGAACCTTTACGAATTATGTCGATATCGCAAATTTTCATTAATGCAGTATTATGGGTTTGATTGAATTAAATTCTAGATAAAATTTCAAGTTTAAAAAAATATAATAAAAAAAACTGCTATCGCATTTTTCACTAAAGCTACAATTTGCGCAGTTTTGCGCTACAGCGGACAGTATGCATTTGAAAGCTTAGGTACGTTTTTACAAAAATTTTGGATGCAGTCACAACAGTGGCAAACTGCGGCAACAAAACTTTTAAGCTGCTTTTCTACAAAAAATCCCTTTTTTATTAATATCTTTAGTGTCAGGCCTACTATGACTAAAATCAGATTTCATGATATTACGCTCAAATTTTGGATTCAGGCACTTGAATGTTATAGCAATGAAGGAAAAATATTATGAAATGGCTGACGATGGCCAGCGATTCCCCACTGTGGTGTGTGGTTAAAGTGAACCGGAGGTAAGGCACTCTCCTTGTCCCTTAACAATTGCCTCGTCACCAGTTAGCTAATCAGGCCAAAATAAGATGCATGTTCCCCAGAACCCAGCTGTTTTATATTTAAAAACCGTCGAGACAATCCACGTTGGACCCATCGCCGGTGGCTGAAGACGTCGATCATGGCCATTTTGGCGGCAAAGGCCGCAAGACAACGCCTGGAAAGGACGAGTTGGTGCAGGAGCCTGGTGGAACTTGAAGGAGGACGGAACAAGCAGGTGGACAGTGTGCTAAAGAAGAAACCGGGGCCCCGGAGAAGTAGCAAAGTTTAAAAAGGTTTGCTAGAGAGCAGTTAATCAGAGAATAGAACGGAAAATTGAAAATTGATTTTGAGTGACCTCCCAGTGGACGGCCATTCTCCCGTGCCAATAACTAAAAATATACATAGGGTAGCGAACGGCTTCGGCAGGTTTCTGCATAAGATTGCTGCAGAAAACCTGCCGAAGAAAACCACTGCCGAAGCCGTTCGCTACCCTACATCAGTGCCTTGAGTACAGCTTTTTTTCCTTGTGATGGCAAAAACAATTTGATAACGGAGAATCCCATCTTGCATTCTGAATGATAAACACGTTAGGGAAAATTTCTAATTTTGAGCCAATAGCAAAATGACATTGTGCATTTTTACGGTATAGAGTAGGGTAGTTTGGATGTTTTGGAAGAAACACTTGAACGAGTTATAGTTATAGAAATCCTTTTAAATAAATATCAATAAATAAATAAATAAATATTTCATAACAAAATATCGTTGCCGGAACAATTAAGTACAAGCTATCATATAATGCAGAATAGAATTGTTGCATCCTGTAAAGTCATGGTTGGTCTTGTTTTTTCTGTAAATGCTGTCAATAAAGTAGGTACTGTTGTTTGTATTTTTCCACAGTTTGTAAGTCAGTCACAGTTTATACGTCTGTCAGTAGTTGGTCATTAGTAACGTAAGTCGCACAGCTAGATGACATCGCGCCATGTTTGAAGGACTAACATCTCCGCGTGTGTGTAAACGAAATAGCATATCCCCTTTTCACACAACGCCGATCCGCAGCGATGATAGCTTCGATCGGACTAAGTAAATAAGATAGAGATGCCTGCTAGCTGAAGTCACAGTGTACGTAAGCTAAAATTAGTCCTCAGCACTAATCGGTTTCGGCAGCTCGCTTAGGGAGTAAACGTCACTCTTGAGCAACGGAACTTCCGGCAATGGTTTGCGCTTCTTCGACTTGGCCACATTAAACATCACCCAGTTGTCCGGTCTGGAAGTAAAATAAAAAAAAAAACTAGAATAATTAGAATTCATTGCTTAGAACGGAAGAACAACTCACCTTTCGATGCTAGTAAGCAGTACGAAGGGAACCAGTGGGATTCCTTGCTGTCTTCGGTCATGGTTTAGTCCTTGCTTGCTAACGGTCGGTCGTTTCGAGTTGATAGGTCTGCGTCGTCGAGGTGGCGCGTTGCCTGTCGGTTGTCGGTCGAACTTTGGTCTGTCGACTGTTGTCTGTCGGTCGTCCGTTCTGTCAGTCTCGTCCGGAATAGCCAGTATGCTGTCCTTAGTGGGCGATCGTCCGTGAACGTCTCCGAACAGTGCCAATCCCATGGTTTCGAGTGGGTCAATAATGTCCGGGAGTGGAAGTTCTCCGTAGTCTTCTGTCTCGTCCGTCAGCTCGGGCGTGTCATCACGGGTGGAGTAGTCGATACTGTCGTCCGAATCTGTCACTGTCGATTTGTTTGTTAAACGATCCTGTTCGAGTGGTCGTGTTCTGGTACCGAGAAAGTCTTTTTCGTACATAATCGGTTGGTGTTGTCCTGAAAGCTTGTCATGTACACTGTCGGTAGAGTCATCGTCATTGGAGTCCACCAAAGAGTCTTTAGGAGTTTGTTCTTTGGTCTGGTTGAAGTCAATTAGTTGCGTCAATAATTTTTCGTTATTAGTCGGATGTAGTTGCTCTTCTGTACATGGTACGTGTGAGTCAAAGTCGGTAGTTGTTTCAAGTCCCGTTCGATCTACTTTGTCAGTCAAAATGATGGTCGTATTTGCGTCATTTTGTGAAGTTTTTTCAGTGGATGGTTCATCGGTTGTCTCGTCCTGGTAAATGTAGGGTCGAACGAATTGATCCTGATCGTCTTCCAGTTCCAGAGGTTGTGGGTAGCGTTCGGCGTATCGTCGATCGTCCGTCTGTGTCCAAAGCGTGGCGTCTTTTGGTATTTCGTATCTTATCGCGGTCATTGCGTTGCGTATGTTGAATAGGCTGTAGTTGCGGTAAGTCTCAAGGTCGCTTGTCTTTTTGATAGGTTCGTATTTGTTCTGTTCCGGTCGAAGGTAGCCGTCATGTTCGTGAACGTTCAGGGTTTCGGTTAGGCGTTCAGCGTCCGGTACTAGGCTGTCGTAGTCGTAGTCATGTTTCAGCGTAGATATTAGTCCGGATGGAAGTCGGTTTTGGCTGGTTCGTAGTTCTTTCTGTGGTTTCGTTTGTTTTTGGAAAAATGTAGGCGAAGATACTGCGATAGATCGAGAAGAGAACTGAGGTCTAGGGTCTACGGAAAAGACAGACTGAGAGGCAGCAGAAGAGGAAGGATTTTTAGAGTTCTGAAATAAGGCGGTAGAGCTCAGTGCAGGTGCAGAAGAGACAGAAGATGATAGAAAAATAGGCTTGTCATTTGGTCGGTTATCGTTTATTACTACAAGTCCTGGTCTTTTTGGGGTAGTTTTTCGTTGCTGTTGTTGTCTTGTCGTTTTTTGTCTAATCCTCGTATCGTAGTAATAGTTAGCGTTACCTACTTTGTTCGAGAGTCCTCGTTTTGGGGTCGTCTGTCGGGTCGGTCCACGTTCTGTGTCTAATCCGTACGGACTGTATGTCGTTAGTGGTGGATTGTAGCAATTGTAGCCACAGTAAGGTGGTTGGGGTGGTTCTTCGGTCGGAGCATAGTAGTAGGGATTAGGTGGTGGAGGTTCAGTGTCAGGTGCGTCATATCCGTAGCCAGGTTTCACGTATACGGGTGGGTCAGCGTCTGAGCTGTAGTCATAGTTGTTTATGTCGTCATAGTCCGAGGGTGGAGCCGGCGCAGGGGCCGGATAGTAGCCATGTCGAAGTGCGATGTCCTTCTTCAGAAGTAAAGTTGCGTTATCATCTTTCGTGAATAGCTTTGATAGGTTGATGTACGTCAGGTCTCGTTTCGTTAGCGTGTGATTTTTTCTGTTATCATTATCACTGTCCGTTAGGTTTACTTGCGAGTCTCGTGTCAAATCTAGTTTGGTAATTATTCCATTCGTTGCTCCCGTTGGTCGTCGTTTCGGGGTAGTTTTTCTAGTCGGTTTCCGCTGTGGAGGTTCAGTCGTGCCGGTAAAGTCTAGTTTGTTGTCAACATTAGAGGAAACGAGTAATGTGGGCTCCTTATTCGAACTAGGTCTGGTTACGTGAGAAATAGCTGGCGGTTTGGCCGAAGTACTAATGTCTAGTTTGTTGTTGACAGGAGTTGTCAAGGAGTTCAGAACTATGTGTCCGTTCGAAGGTATCTGCAGTCCAACGTTTCTGTTCGGTATAAAGTCAACGTTACTAACGATATTCGCCTTTTTCGTAGGCTGTCTAGTTGTCGATGTAGTTGTGACAAAGGGTTGTACTGCTTCAAGGTCGATCAGGTTCTCGCTCTGTCCAGTATTCGGTACGTCATTAGGTCTAGTGAACGGGTCTCGTTCCGTCCATGGTTCCAGGTCGATAGGTGCCATCAGTTTCGAGTCGCAGGGCAGTCTCTCGTTTTGTACTATATCAGCTGGAAGAAAAACGTGCGGCTGCAGGGTTCCCCCTCCAAGTGAGCGACACAGAACCTGTGAGAAAGCTACCTGTCGAATTGCGTCCAGCTGCGCTGGAGTAAACGACGATTCAAAACCTGAATTTTCGTACCAAAAGCGATCTCCCTTGCGAAGATTGCTAAATTGCTGAGCAATTATACAGGAAAACGTTGGTCCTACGATACCTCCCACCACCGGTCGTTCAGCGAGACCTCCTACGAACAGATCGATATCATCTAAGTTGCGATAGGCTTTACGTAAGCGATGTGCCGACGCTGGACCCATGACTCGCTCCAGATCATCCCATTCTCTAATAGGGGTGAGCCCACATGGTACTCTCCAGTTTATGTACGGCTGAATGCCGTGATCTCTACCGCGTTGTATGTTGATCGCTGCCAAATCTAGGCCGAAGGGAAAACCTAGAATGAAACAGCAATATTCTAAATCGGTTCCGCGCCGCAAACCAGCTATCCTACTTACTTCTGGTTTGAAATAAATGGTTAGTTAACTCCGCTGTTATAAACTCGTCACGCTTCAAGGCTCGCTGGTTGACCATGCCACGCACCAATCTGTGCAACGATCCTGGACCACCGAGATCACCGTCTGCGGACTCCTCGTGTAGCGTCACATTGTTCGGTATAAAACGATGGAACCGATCCGCTCTCATGTAGGACCCCTGTATTAAAGAATGACCAAAGCGGAAGGCAGCAGCCGCGAACTCGTTTGTCACAGTAGGGTTTGTGCTAGGGTCATACCCTTTGTAGAAACCACTGGTCTCCAACTCTAGATTGAACAGCCGGCAAACCTGTTTGCCCAAAATTATCGGCAGAAATTCGCGGAAGGTGATGTGCTGAAACATGGCTCCAACTATTCGGCGTGCCTCTTGATAGAGCTTCTCATCGCTCCAGTGTGGATTGATATCGGAGAGTTGAGTAGCAATTTGGTTATGTTCGTTTACCCAAACCATATGTAACATCAGTAACCCCGGTTGTTCGCCACTTCGAGCATCGCCAGGTCGAATGCATTGATTGGCTAAAGCAGCACGGAAGCACACGTCTTCGCTTGGTGGTCCTCGTCCGAACAGTAGCAAACCGGATCGAAAGATACGCGCATTATCTGAGGTGCGCGGATTGCTCGAATAAATTGGAGACGCGTCGATGTACGTCGTTACCTGGTTGGTTTGTTCGCGCCACGATAGCAGACAATCTCTCCGCTGAGCTGGCGCCGAACGTAGAAACTCCAAACATCGCACACCGAGAGGCGACAGCCACGGGTCATCCAGTGGAACCTTGATGGGCAGACAGGACGGATGTAGCGCTTCGTCATTTGTACCCCCACAGCAGCGCGGTGTTGAACCGTTCAGACTGCGAGGTTGTGCCGTTGCGGTTAGGTCGTGATCCAACAGCTGACCCCATAGGGCAAGCATCATCGTTACGGGGGCTTCCTCCTGGCGAGTTCCATGCACTACCAGACTAACAAAACGTGCCGAAGGCAGCGGAGATCCGTTGATCGAACGTCTGCAAGAGTAGGTAAAAAAAGAAAAGAAAATGCGATTAGTGAAAAGTCTTACCGTAACAAATGAAAGAGGATTAGTTTTCTACTGTAACTGATCTTGAACTTTTTTCGTGTACAAATGCTGACATACTATCTAATAGAAGTTATTAAAAAAACACTGCTCAATTTAAAATTATATTTCTCACAAAAATAACTTGTTAAATGTCTTCAGTTACAACTGTGTAAAATTTTACAATCTCTATTTGTTAAAAATGTTGATGTTTTTTTTTTGTTAAAAAACTAGAAAATCGTAACATTTTGAATTGCGTATGACTTTTTTTAATTTTTTCAAGTATTACAAATTTACCATCAACAACTTTACTGAAGACACTGTTTATTTGAATTTGGACAAACATTTTTATTGAAGGCATGGTCATGGTCTTGCTGGTACATCAAAAAGAGTCCGTGATATCCAAATGAAATTTTTTCAAGCAATATTTCGTTATAATTTCTAAGTTTAGGAAGCCATCGATTACTTTTTGTTCAATGCACAATTTCGGTTCATGAAGAATCAATAGTTTGCAGTATATTTTTATATTTTTGTCAATTTTGGGTGTATTTTTTACATTTTCGAATATTTCAACCAATCACTTTGATGATTTTAAAATTTATAAATAAAAATATCCACAATATTCTCATTTTTCGATACTTTTCGTTTTACTTTTATCAATTAATCTAGATTTTTGTAGAGGTTCGACTTTGTCTTGTCATCTGTTTGGTTACTTTAAAGTAATTAAAAAAGGATGAAACTATGTTAGGTCATACCAACCACAAAAGTTTTAGAGTTTTGGAGATCAAATCGTCTTGGAAACATAAACCAAAATCAACAATTTCAATGATTTAAATCTGACCATCAATATCGTCAGGTAGTTTCCCTATGGTCTGAACTTTTATTTGTAACTTCAAAAACAACATGAAATGGTCAAGAAAAAAGTAATCTAATGCTATCTTGGCATGATTCAAGTCTAGGACACTTACATAATTCCACATTTATCCTCACATTTTAGCAATCAAATCAAACTATAAAATAAGTAAACACTTACCTTATCGCATCAACGCCGTCTGCGTACTCTGGAGCTAGAAACCGATGGAAGGGCATTTGGGCCGAGCCCCAGCGGGGTTTTTTCCGATTGTTGCACGTTCCGTCGTGGGTTCGATAGCGTCGGCTAGCCGGAACACAGGGCGGTGGTTCTCTCGATGGACACATCCCTTCCAGCGGGGTTCTTTTGAGTGAAATTTTCGGCGGAAGCTGGCGTCCTACGGCCACGTACTCGACGTTGGTGCTGCATTGTAATGATCGGAAAAGATCGCTCAGTTTCACTTTTCAAACACATTTTTTCATGGGTACGGTACGGGGTTAGGTAATGTCAACGGCGAAACCACTTTCGAATCGTTTGATTCGATCATTCGAAAGCACTTTCATTCTGTCTCGCAGTTTGTCAAAGTTCAGGCGGATACAGATTTCACTTTCTTCTGAGGTCGGCGAGTGAAAGTTCACTGCAAACGTTTTATTTTCAACTAGATTGATCGCTGAATTCTTCCTTTTTTTATTGTTTTGAGACCAAGGTGCTCGTGACATGAAAGCAAAAATAAAACTGACTCTGCTGATCGTCTAGCGCATTGTATTTATAAAGTCACGAGCGATGGCGCGCAGTCGCGAGGCATCGGCAAGTCGGTCAACGCGAAACACACCCCGCCACGCAGTGGTGCATCACCAAGTGGCTGCACAAGCCACCACCACCACTGCTATTGGTTCATTCCACGCAGAAGAGGCAACGCGGTAACTCGGAAAAGGGACCCTCCCGGATCATGAAACCACGGCTATGATTCCTCGCGGCCATACATTTTGTCGTCATCCATCTTCAAACTGACGGTCGCCATGATCCACGGGCTCCCCGCTCCGCTGCAGTTCCGCAAGCGGAGTACCAAAGCCCTGCTAGATTGCAGACGACTGTTATTAGATCAAGAGTAGCGGTTTCCGCTAGCAGGTCCGATAATTTAGGCATCAATAGCAGGGGACGGGCAACAAAGTTCGATTGAAATTAGCGAGATTTTTTTTTCTCCGTCATGTTTATGCCTGGCGAAAGGCCGCCGAGGTAGTTTTCACTCGGATGTCGGATGTCGGCTGGTTAGTGGTAAAGTGTTTAATTTCCCTCCTTGTCTGAATGGTGTGCTGCACTTGTAATAAGAAGTTAATGGAGTCGTTTTTTTTCGTCAAATCCTACATAATTTCATGCGTTCATAGAAAAAGAAAAGTTTTTTATCATTTTCTAATCTGTATAGATTAGCATTGTAATGAATGATTTGTATCGAGACTTTTTTGTTGAAAAAAGTGTGCAACAATTTGTTCATGACTCAGGTGTCATAACAGAATTGAAAATTATAAAAAATGCAGTGGTGTAGCGTGAACGAGTGACACCCTTTCGGGAAACTTGGGTGTCACCCCCACCAGGTTGCACTGAAATCATTTTGTTATCAACAATTATGAGAGTTAGTTACGTTCGTTTTCAATTGCACTAATTTTTTTAAAAAACTGATTGAAAAATTGCCCATTTTTGAAAAATTTGTTGAGATTATACTCTTGAAAGGAAACTTATATAATTTTCGAGGGATTCACGACCTACATCTAATTGATAGTTCATCTCACGGATATCACCCTTTTGAAGGTGAAACGTATGAAAAATTTCCTCATGGGCCGCCCCCGCCGTCCTCACCACGCTACACCAGTGAAAAAATGTATAAAATATAAAATTACCAAGTTTGGGTCTTAAGATAATTTTGTATTTATGAAGCTCATTTCATTGAAAACTAGAAAATTGAAACTAGAAAAATAACTGAGTTCCACTGATTATTCTCTGTACTATTGATGTAATTCTTGTAGCATCTTAAATCTGCTCTGTAAAAAAAAACTTGAATGTTACATTCGTAAAAATATCTTTCGAGGATGTGGTACATTCGAACAAATGTCTTTATAAGAAATGTCATGTTCGTGAAAATAAATTCAAATTTAATAAATTCAAAAATTTAGCTCGATAATCGCTGAACGCCAAACGCTAAACCCACATTAGCGGAACTTTCGCTAATCGCTAACTTATTAATATGTAAATAGTCACATCGCTATATTTATTGCTCGTGTTTTATATGTTTTCACCACATTGATCTTTTGTGGTAAAACAAACGAAAACAAATACTTTTTAGAGCTATGTATTTATAATGAGAGGTTCACAAAACGTTGTTCATACTTGTTTCTGAAAAAATAAAGAAAAATAAAAAGCAACAAAAGTTATTCAGCTTGATTAAAAATAAATACTTCCAGGAATGTTTTTTATAAAAATTTAATTATTATCTGGATCGGAAAAGTAAAGCCAAAGTTGTCATAATTTCAAGCGCATTGCAATTTATAAAATTATTGCCGAAAATTTAATCTAGACCTTGAGCTTGTTCTTCAAAATGCTGCTGTGGCTTGTGCGATAACTGGGACTCCATTCTAGGGTAACAAGACGTTCCAAAAGTAACTTTCGCAGTAAAGTATTTTCGATTTTTGAAATAATTTACGTACGCCATCAGCAATTCACAGTTTTTCTAAATAGTTCTATTGTCGCTTCTCTACGAAATTTAGCGAATTAGCGATTAGCGTTTCGAAGGCCAACATTTTCGCGACGCTAACAGTTTCGCTAACCAGCTCAAAAATTAGCGAAATCGCTAAACCGCTAACTAAATATTAGCGTCGCTAATTAGCGATTAGCGAATTAGCGGAATGGTGCCCACCACTGGTTTTCAGGATATCGTTATTCAATCGCGCACTACTAATTTAATCTATATTTTTAAGCACGATTGACAGTCAGGAAGTTTGCATAGGTTTTTTTTCAATTTCTCAATTTTCCCGTGCATCAGTAACAACATTATTTTTCAGACATACAGTTAGGTTTGATTACCTGCTTTTTCGGTTGTTATTTAGTTGACGTCCGGACAAAAAACCAGTGCCAGAATATAGTACCCAGAAACTGCTCCGGTCATTTTATGCTATCAGTTTTTTATCTTAACTAGTGAGTTAGACATATTCAATTACAACAGGGCCAGTACAAAAAATGATTGAATATGGTGCAAAAACAGCGCGTTGGATTGGTATCATTCTCTAAGCGATAATTTTTGAACATTGTAATGTGTAACTAGAGAAAAACATTTAAAAAAAAGTTCTGAGTAAAAATGTCAAAATACTCAAACGTTCAAAAATGTTTTGTTTTTCATTTTACTATCATCAAATTTTGACAGATTGTAGCACATATTTCCAAAAGATTTAACCCTCTTGTGCCCAATGCCGCCATTTGGCGGGCTTCAGTCAAATCTCTATGAAGCTTCCATAAATACTTAAAAAGTGTTTATAATGATTCAAAATGATTTTACCGAAGCCCGTCTAGAAATTAACTTGGGCACTAGAGGGTTAACAAAATAATACTTTTTGAAATATTTTATGTTTTGTGGCAATTTAATAACAGAATTATACCGTTTCTTCAAAACATAGTGTATAGTATAACCTGAAGTATGATTTTCGGGAAGGAAGTAGTACAGCTACAGCAATTCCTGAACAGCGAGACGATGTTATCTTAGGAATTGTTTCTGAACATATAGTATCTCAGAAATTGTTTCTAAACATGTGTATCTTAGGAATTGTTTCTTAACATGTGTCTTATTTTTAGATTTGCGGAAAGCATTTGATACTTTGAACCACTCCATCCTATTGAATAAACTCGAAAGTTATGGAATTGGGGGCTTTTGAACGACATAATCCGTAGCTATCTCCCAGCAAGAAAACAGTTTGTTTCTATTGACCTTTGCAAAAGTTCTCTGATGCCTAATGCAGTGGGCGTGCTGCAAGAAAGTTATATAGGTATCTCTTTCTTTTGTACAGGCTCCGGTTGATGGGGATTCTACGCCCATTTGCAGACGATACTGCTCTTTTTTATCCACATCGTGATGTTGGACTTATAGTACGGCACATGAGCAGTGATTTGTAAACTCTTTCAGATTTTCAAAAGCAACTCACCCTCACTTAGCGGGGGCCTAGCGTGGTTGGTAACGTCTCCGCCAACCACGCTCGACGCCTGGGTTCGAATCCCACCGCCGACATAGGTGTCGATGGTTGTGAGGTGGCGTGATCCACTCACAACCAACCCAACTGGTCTAGATTCAATTCTAGCCGACACCGGGAGATTTTCTTAGGCAAAAAATCTCTGGGATCACGCCTTCCATCGCATGAGGAAGTAAAGCCGTTGGCGCCGGTCCGTGAATCAACGGGTCGTGAGTAAGAGTCCTGGGTGGAGTCGCCTCCCCGGGCGTCGGTGATTGGCACAAGAACAGTGGCGGAACTAGACCGACGGTAAATAAGCGAGAATAAAAAAAAAACTTACCCTCACTTGATCCTTTAAAAAAAATGTATGTTTTTTCCATTCTTCTGAAATGCAACAGCATGAAAACGTTATGCTAAATTCATGTTTAATCGAGGAAGTTATATCATTTAAATACTTGAGGTTGATCTTGGACCTAACACTTTGTTGGTCTGAACATATCAACCATACCGAAAAACGGTACTATGACATGTTCGGCAGTTTAACAATGAAGAGAAGAATATGTTTTGTTTCAAGCGCGTGTTAGCATTTTTAAATTCTAAAGGCTTTGTATGCATGAAATTTTGCAATTTTGTCCGAATCCATACATAACCCCCAATCCAATTCCGTAGCACTTACGGAAGTGTCACTGAGTCGGTGGCTTGCCATTAAATAAAACCACATCATCAATATCCTTTCTAATATTACTAAGCTACGGTAAAGATGGGCGTGGCCAGAATGATGGCTATCGGGTCTACATCATCTTCAGATTAGTACAAATGATACTTCCATACATTGTTCTAAGTTGAAGTGATAGGCATCAGTCTGCAATCTACGAAATATACCGTGCTTACGCTACGCTACGCTACGCTGAAAATACTAAATATATCGAAAAGAAAGTTTCTTATATGTGTGGAGCACTGCACCGAGTATGTTACTTTCTGTCACATAACATTCTTTTAAAATTTTACTTTGCCGTGCTTCAACTATCTTATCATCGCTTGGGATGGGTTTGCAAAGCATCCTCGAGGAAACTTCGAACGCTTCAAAACAGATGCTCAAAAATTATATTTAATAAACAATTGTTATTTCCTACTTTAAAGCTCCTTTCCGATAACCCTCACAATGTTCTTCCTATCAATGGCCTTTGCGATCTGCAAACTAACATGTTTGTTCGACACATTCGCCATAGCGAAAATTTCCACCATTCAATTCAGTTACTTCCTGATGGCTACATTTATCCTACTAGAGACGCAAGTAATTTGCGATTCTTGAGAGTACCATAAACTGGGGTGACTTTGATCACTTTTTTGATTGTATCTCAAATATTTTCAGAATATACTGAAAACAATATTGTTTGATATTTTTAAAATAAGTACTGGCATGTATTGAGAAAGATACAGTCACTACTTCGAATGTTTAGTAACAATTTTGCTGTTTTTAAATATGCTCTAAACATTTTACACCAATCATCATTCCGGGGTGACTTTGATCACTTCATTATTTTTAAGAATTTGGAGTAACGCTTTGCTACTTTCACTAAATCAAACAGCCTAAAACGACTTAAACGAGCTCAGAAATATGGAAAGCAATTTTGAGGCCATTCACATTCTACGTGAACAGTTTATGTTGGCGAATGTCCAAGATTCATACAAAATTTTTAGAATATATATGAATGAAAATCCACTGAGAGGGAAGGTGGTCTAAAATCATCAAAAAACAGTCCACGTAAAATATGACTTATGCAATTGTACCAATTTGCATGTTACTTCACGTCTTGGGTTTCTGTTAAGGAGAAATATGTAATACGCTGTGGAGATTATTGGGACTCAACATTGCCTTCGAGGAAAAACTTGCAAAAATAACAATGAAATGCATTGTTATAATATTTTTTGCTCTTGAGAACTAGTCTGGGAACAAAATAAAAAAACTTTACGTATTGCAGCTTGTTGTTTCGAATCTGCTTGAACCGATTGTTTGTATGCAACAAAAATCGCCAAAAATACACTTTATTTTCGATTAATATTTTAGCATGAAAAACACTATTAAAATAGCAGGAAATTCATGAATAGTAGCAGTGCAGACATATATCCACACAATCAGTGAAGATTACGACAAATCCCAAGCACTACGAGCGCTTTTTTACCACATTTTCGAAAAAGAGGTACTGTGGTCAAAGTCATCCCGGTGATCAAAGTCACCCCAGTTTACGGTACACATTGCCAACAACATTAAAGCAAATACACAACCGTAATTGTTTTAAAATCAATCTTAAAATTTTCCTAAAGTAAAATTTCCGAGATATTCTGGATAAAAGTTCTTATGTAGGATACATTTAATTTAGTCGTGAGTTAGTCTACCAGAAACATTAATTATTTTCATGTAGCAGTAAATTAGTGAGTCTCTTAAAAGGAAATTAATTTTCACTGAGACGTCACATCACCAGAGGCTAACCCTGGCAGGGTTAGTCCGGGGTAGATAAATATTCTTTGCAAACCTGCAGAGAAGTGCATTAACTCTCAAGTTCACTAAGGCAGACAATGTGTGCAGCAGAGGAAGCGAAAAATAAGCGAACTGAACATATGATACAGAATTGGAAAAATATACCACATCCAAACGGGAACTCTATTGAAAAAATTGACACAGAAAAAAAATATAGACCGTTCCGATAATTATAAATACACTTGAGATCAACCGTCATTTCAAATAACGTGCAGTATTCAACCAAACGTTGGCTGCGTCCTGTTGTTTACATCCAAAAGAAACAGATGCTGTCATTTTTTCTAACATTTAGTGCGAAATTTTGAAAATGCGTGGCCTTTCTTCCGAGCAAAGAAAGCGAATTGTGCACAAATGAGGCACCGTGAGTGGTCTTTCTATAAGAAAATTAGCCAGATAAGAAGGTATACGTGTCGGAGCAGCTCAAACCGCATTGCGGAAGTATTGTGAAGAGTGCACATTTACTGACGCCCCAAGACGTGGTAGAAAACCCGGGCCTGTTGATCCCACAATGGACAAAAAGGTTAACCCAAGCAACAATTGAAACATCATAAAAAAATAAATTGTGATCATTTGTTGCACTAATGAAATTCTGAGGTTTTAAGGAACATTATTTGTTACTACGATGAAATTGTAAAGATACAAGCAACAACTAAAGTTGAATCGCTGCTTCAGAAATCTTACACCAACAACGTAAATCGCGATGTTGAATTTGTTGTTGAAACGTGGAAACGTTATTTGAAAATCTAACCTTCACTGGATAGACCTAGTGGGCGGAGCGTATAAGTTGCCAACGTGATGCTTGCAAGATACACAAAACAAACACACAACAATACTCCTAAAAGTTGCTGTCACGTTCTCAAGTCATGTAACAGCAACTTTTGGTTGATCGTTCGCCTTATATTTGTTTCTGAGATGAGATTATGTACTGCGTTGTAACTTTTTGCTGAGGTTCATACTGATGTCCATGTCTTCAAGGCAAGGCGAGCAGTTCACATACGGGAATGTTGTTGTTTATCATCACATCCAGGTTCTTTACAGCGCTTCATGCAAATATTATTATCTTCACAACACACGAGAGCGAAATATTACACCTTTGTAATGTTTAAAATGTTAAATAAAATAATAACATTGCTCAGGTGACTAACTAAGGACCTTTTATTTTATCGCGCCTCTGATACTTGGACTAGAAGTCATCCAAACACCATTTTTACAATTCGGCAGAAAAAAGTGGTCTCTAAAACCAAATGAAAAAAAAAATTGATTTGAATTTCACTATCACGCTGAAGTGCTGATGAATTCAAGAAGCAAAATAAATACTGAGCCATACACTTGCAAGAGTTTCTACAGCAAACGACGTAAATAGTAGAAACGTAAAAATTGAATAGAAATTGAAAACTGGAATTGAATCCTCATCAAATTTCTCGAAATAATCAAAGATCAATCGCTATACAGAAAATCTTTTGTTCAACACAACGCCATTTAACTATTTCGCCCAAGTTGCTGCTACGATACATCTTCATTGCTAAAATTTGACCATGCAGCAGTTACCATGTTGTTATCAAATTCCACGCATAAGTTCATACACATTACTGTTTCATTCTTGTAACTTGTGTTGAAACAACGAAAATGTTGCAGTTGGCTCCGCCTCCTGTGCTTTTTTTTGTCATTGTATAAGAAACTGAAATGTAGCTGCAACTTAGTTTCGCATAAGAATTTGTTGCTGTAATGCACAAAGTTCATAATCGAAACAAATTTTGCTGCTTGGGAAGGAATACTACAAGCGGCATCCTTCAGTATCAGTACGAGATGTGGCGAGAAAGCTTGGAACCTCGGCGTGCCAAGGGAAGAATGGGTCTGCAGACCCGTCGGAAGCAGAAGCAGCCAAAACGAAATCCAAAACAAGCTGAATCTGTGAAACCGAGAGCTCGGAAGCTTTATGACAAACTTCTGACCAAAAAAAATGGGGTGTGTTAACATGGATGACGAAACCTACATAAAACTGGACTATAAGACTCTGCCAGGACCGCAATTTTATAGATCACCGAAGGGAAAGGATGTCCCTGGACCAGTGAAAGCCATTTATCCCGAAAAATTCGGCAAGAAGGTAATTGTTTGGCAGGCCATTTGTGAATGTGGGAAAATATCTCGTCCATTCATTACGAATGACACAATGAATGGTAAAATTTACGTGAAAGAGTGTTTGCAGAAAAGGTTGTTACCCATGGTTAAGCAGCATAACAATCCTCCAATCTTCTGGCCCGATCTTGCTTCCTGCCATTACTCTAAGGATGCACTAGGGTGGTATAAAACAAATAATGTGTCCCAAAGGAGATGAATCCTCCAAACTGCCCTGAAATTCGCCCTATTGAAACTTTTTGGGCTTTGACCAAGGCAAAGCTGAGGAAATATGTCAAACCAGCGGACAATGTTGAAAAATTTAAAAAATATTGGCTTAAAGTGGTAAAAGTGGTCGGAGAACACACTGTGCAAAAGCTTATGGGTAGTGTTAAGAGAAAAGTTAGAGAACTCCCGTATCCTACGAAAAATAATCCCAACTTGAATTGAAACTGGAAAGAAAACACTTATTATCTATATTTCAGAATAAAATGACCCGAAAAATCCTGTATTTTTTGTTTAATTCAAGAAAGAAGATGTATTTATAATTTTCGGAACAGTCTATACAGTGTGTATATTTTTTCTAGAATCACAATTTTACTACCTGCAACTTTGCTAAAGACATTATTTCAATCAAACAAACCAATTTTTTGACATAGGAAAATTTATCCATCAGTCACATTTTTGGTTAGGCCCTTTTGAAACAGCAGTCGTGAGTCATGAAGAGCTGATATTAAAAAATGACCTCTTTATCAAAAAGAAACAACTGTGCAAAGTTTCAGCGAAATCATAAAGCCTGGTGAACTCGAAATTTTGAAGATGTGAGTGGAGTTAGATTTCAAATTAACAACCGATACTGAAAAAAGTATACATGTAAAAGGAATAAATTTAACACATGTGGTGGGTAACACAAATACATCTGAACTTGATAGAAATAACAATGCCTGTAATATTTTTAATATGCCAGAATGATGAAAAGTACAGAATTATATCAAATTCTTTTATCATACACATGAATGTTCAAAAGTGTGTTTTTTTAAAACATATTTATAACAAAATTTGTTATTCAATCAACAAAATATTGTACATTCTAACTAATTCTGATCTTTTTCTGCCAAAAATCTTACAAAACTTGCTATAAACTGTAATAATCAGTGAATATTTCTAATATGAATTTTGATATTTTAACTATTAACGAGACCAAGTTTAGAACACAAGTTGATACAAAAAGTTCGTAACAAAATATCAAGATTTGTTATAATCCTGATATTTTCGACTGATCGGGTTCTAATATATTCAGCCTGGAGCCCTTTTATTATAGAACATACACCAGTAGTCAGTGCTTTTGAAACAGCTGAATAAGCTCTGTTCATGCCAGACCAGCTGCTTACTATGCGCGTGTAGAAAACCAAAAAGCGAAAAATATTTGTTTTGTTATATATCACGTATTACAGATTTTGTACAAGTATGCAATTCTATAAACGATAGCAGAAACTTTGCACAGATGTTTCCATGGAATAGAGACGCCATTATGTGTTATGAGTTTTTTTTATTATATCTAATTTTAAGAAGGTATTATGTAAAAATAGTATTGATAATTTGATTACAAATATCGGTGTTGGATCGGTGCACACTGTTTCCAAAGCTGCAAAAACGTGATCGAAATTATTTTGACCCAAAAACATTGATTTTAGAGCCGTAACGTCTTCAGCAAAGTTGTTCTATTAATTATTCTCCATGTTATAGAAGTTGCAATTCCATGATTATTCCACTCAACAGTAAAAACGAATTTTACTTTTTTTATTTTGAAATATAAAAATCCACTTTGCTCAGCAAAGTTGTAGCAATTTTTAAAAGAAACAACTTTGTGGAAGACGTCATATTTCTATCTATCTGCTTAAATGGACTTTTGTGGAGTTTTCTATAGATTACTACTAAAACTCTTTTTTTGCGATTTACCTTTTTATAATAATTTTCTACAATTTTTGAATGTTCTACAAAATTGTTTGCTACAACGGAAAAAATAATATCTCCGAACAAAGTTTATTTTTTCTCACATGTATTTTTGGTTGTTGACGATTTTTACTAGAATAATGCGCTAATTTACACTAATTACTCTTAACTCAAAAATAAATGATTTTGGAGTCGTAGTGTCTTCAGTAAAGTTGTTCTGTAAATTATTCCCAACTTTGTAGAAGTTGGAATTTTGTGATAAATCTACCTAAAAGTGATGATGAAGTTTTATTTTTTTTCATTTTCGATATAAAAATTCACTTTGCTGAGTAAAGTTTTAGCAAATTTTGTAAGAAATAACTTTGTCGAAGACATTATATTTGTATCTGCTAATTGAAATGAACAATTGTAAAGTTTTCTCTAGAATGCCCCTTAAAATCATTTTTAGTATAACTTTTTATAGTGATTTTCTTAAATTTTTCAATGTTCTAGAATGTTGTTAACTATCATAAAACACACAAGCTTACCGAAGAAAGTTTATTTTTATCTCTTAAGTTTATTCAGTTATTAAAGATTTTTATTAGAATAATGCACTTACTTATTTAAAAATATCTGCACAGGAGACAGCGAGAGACAAATGCCTATATCTGGATCAAATGAAGTTTTACTTATACTTAAAGATAGAAAAGGTTTAGTCTGCAGATATTTGCCGATTTTAAAGATAACTGTTAGCAAATAAGTGCATTGTTTCAATAAAAATCATTAATAACCGATGAAATATGAGAGATATAAATGAACTTTCTTCAATGAAACTGTTTGTTTTGTGATAGCAAACAACAATGTAGAACAGTGAAAAATTGTAGAAAATCACTACTAAATGTTATATTGAAAAAATTGATTTTTAGTGGCCATCCGTGGAAAACTCCACAAAAGTCCATTTTAACAGGCAGATAGAACTATGATACCTTTGACAAAGTTGTTTCTTATAGAATATGTAACAACTTTGCCGAACAAAGTGAATTTTTATATGCAAAAATTAAAAAAGGTAAAATTGCTTCTCACTGTTAAGGGGATTAATTACAAAATTGCAACTTCTATAAAATAGAGAATAATTAATGGATCAACTTTCCTTAAGGGACTATGGCTCTAAAATCTATTTTTTCGGGTCAAAATAATTTCGATCACGTTTTTGCAGCTTTGGAAACAGTGTGCGGTGTTGCGTGTTTGGCAAAATGGTAGATTATTATTCCGTCTTCCCGAAAAAATACACCGTAAAATATTTTTTTTTTCAAGTTAACAAGGCACGCAAAATTAAATTTTTTTTAGGTATCTCAAAAAGCTTATTTTTCAAAACCCTTATTATTTTAATGCGAACTACAGAAGGTTAGCTATTTTAATTTCTAAAAAAATAAGACAAAAATTAAAACTACCACAGTTTGCTCGATTGGTATGATGTCTTGGGTAAAGTTGTTTGTCCTTTAAGAAAAAAACTTAATGTTGAGCTAACATTGCGTAGTTTTTGTGTAAAAATCCAGATTTTTAAAATGTGGGTTATTTGAGATATTTAATTTAAAATAACAATTTTGTTTTGTTACTGAAGTCATCATTTTTTTCCATATGGACTTCCTCACTGCGACCAGAATCGTTGATGTATTGCGAAATATGCCCGGGTATCTGCTGCACCCCGCACTTCTTTTATTAGTGATACCACTGTTAAGAAGTGGCATGTGAAAATTACCAGACGTCCCGCATTTTGCGGAAAAGTCCCACGTTTGAACAAAATATCCCGCTTAGGAAAAGTCCCGCGAATGATCCCGCGTTCATCTAAAGTGTCCAACGCACCTAGAATTGAATAAAATTGAACCACGTGTCACATGTTTTTTGTTTTTGGTTGATATAGATAATAGAGATGGTCGGGATTGATATTTTTCAAACCCGAACCCGATTTTTTTTTCGGTTTAAGCCTGAACCCGATCCGAACCTGAAACTGTTTTTTTTTTTCGATCAAACCCGAACCCGAAAGATTTATTTTTGTGAAACCCGAACCCGACTCAAACCCGAAATTGTGAAATTTTTTTTTGGGTCGATTTTTGACTCAATTTCGAGCCTGCCCTAAAGCTTTGTACCTCGAATGGTATTGAACTATAAGTGATTTTTACAGTTGCATAATATAAGACATCATTATCTTATAACTATGCTTATTTGATATAGCCTGGTTTCGGGTTTTTAAAACCGAGCTCGACCTGAACCCGACATTTTCAAAAATTGTCAAACCCGAACCCTAGTCGGGCTCGAGTTTCGGGGTTAGAAAACTCGAAACCCGAACCAATAGAATAGACCAATAGATATGGGTTGATATAGGAATGCATGAAACGTCGAGATTTGGTGTTATTGTGACGCAACACCCCGCCTATGTTTCGTCACGTTCGCATCACAATTTAAGCCTTCCGCTCAATTCAGTGAACCCAGCCAAAACGTAAACTAGAACAATAGCCTGCTGCCGAGTTTACTCAATACACGAAAGTCGCTTTTTACGCGGGGGATACGTGCCGCGTAAAAAGAAACCGCGTAAAAAATCGCGTAAATCCCGGAATCCGCATTAAAAAACCGCGTAAATTCCGGAATCCTAGTAAAGATATTCCGGAATCCGTGTAAGAAAAAAAAAACCGCTTGAATTCCGAAATCCGCGAAAAAAAAACGCGTAAATTCCGAAATCCGCGAAAAAATAGCCGCAAAGCGACCTTAGTGTACAGTAGATTAACACTTGCGTACCTGATCCCTCCAGAGCCGAAAAAATGAAAATTCATTTATCTGCCATTCCGCAAGATCTTAACCAAATTTGATCGAACCTTTTCCAAAAGATCACAAATTTATCATAGTTTTTGGGACAGTAGAAGACGTTTCGAAATTTTCTTTTGTTCCGGATTTATCGAGGGGAACCGTGTGGTACCCTTCCAAAAACACAGGCTAGATTAAAAACCTTGCTTGCGACATATCAAACTTTTAGTTTTTTTTTGCTAAACAATACTGTTGGCGATCGGTTTTTGATTACTTGGACGTGTTTTGGCAACTACTGGCCGAGTCCCGGGAATCGGTTCCGGGTATGGTTCCGAAACCTAGTCTGCGGCATATCAAAGAACTCGGACAAATACTAGTAGTGTTGTTGAGATTTAAGAAACCCGATACAAAATGTTCACCTACCCGAAAAAATACCCTGTGCAAAATTTCTGCTCAATCGGACCTAAAATGGGGCGGCGCGAAGCGATTGAATTTTGCCTTAAAAATGCATGAAACGTCGAGATCTGGTATCAATACATGATTTTGGTGATTTTCGAATTTCTCAAGGTCAAACTTCAAAAATTAAAATTTTGCACAGAGTGTATTTTCGGGTAGGTGAACATTTTATGTAGGTTTTTTTTTAATTTTCTGGCTACTTTTTTCCTTAATCTACATTCATTATCTGATAGTATATTTCAAAGCGGCGTACGACTCACTTGAGCGAAATAAGCTACACTTACTTACTACCCCATGGTAATATGAACCAATCTCGAGATATATCATTTTTACGAAAAATTAATTACGAAATTTAAAACTATTTTCGTAGAAATGTTATATCTTGAGATTGGCTCATATTACCTCGGGGTGATAAGTGTTTCTCAGGTAAATTTTTCCGAGAAATACAATGAGATTAAATCAAATTTGAAATTAATTTGGCTGCATTCGCTGAATTTATTTGGCCACACTTCCGGTCAAAAAATATGTTTTTTTTTTATTCTATGCTTTATTTTCTTCAAAAATCACCTGTCAGTATTTTTCGATCGTCTTATGTCTATAAATTGTAGGAAATAGAAAAAAGTTGTTTTGACGAAATAATGCGTTATCTTGCAACAATGAGGGGGTCCCACAGAGCGGAGAGTATTCCAATCACACCTAAATTGGGATTTTTTCAAAGTGACACTAGATGAATAACTCCCCCAACTTTGAGCAGAATCTGTGATGGTCGTGTCCAAGTTTGTGCCTTTTCGTGGTTACTTCGTATTGAATGACCAAATTTAATTTTTCAAATACAAATAGAATAAATTTGGTAACATTTTCGCTCAGCAATTATACTGTTTTTAAGTTCCTTGGCTGATTTTCTCCAAAATAATGTTTCAGTTTCTTTCCAGATTGTAGGTATTTGTGTTCATAATTAGAAGAAAATAAGGTTTTTTGACGACAAAAGCACTTTTAAAAAAAGGGGACCTTCAATTACAATCCTTATGCGTAACGTTCGTATAGCTAACGTTATTATATCTAACGTCTTTGAAGAGACACATCCGAAACTTTGGGAATATGAAATTTCCTGTGGAAGCACACTGACATTTTACGAATGCATCGTGAATGAGTCACATTGTTTGGAAAACGTGAACCCCATTTATAATTCACCGGTCGACTGACATAAGTCGAACCGCGAAAAAAGAAAGTGGCAGATCGCTCTGGTTGTCACCTTTTTTAGCCGTGACCGTTGTGTTTGTTATTGTCGTTGTTACTGTCGTTGACGCTGTTATTGCTGTGCATGATAAACCACTTCGCGAGTGGTTGTTACGTAGTGATCCGGTTCTCGGCTTTCCGCTGCCGTTGGACTCGGGTGCAAGATCAACCAACCGGGCGATCTTTTCGAGAGCAGAGCCTTTCTTATTTTGCACTTTTCTTTTTTTTCACCTCCTAACAGGTCGTTTGCATTTCAGCGGAAAGCTCCACGGTAAAAGAAAACATATATAGCTTGGGACCCGTGAAACGCAGCACAGTTGGTTGTCGCTGAACGTCGGCTGCGAAATTATGACCCTTTACGGTTGAATTGTACGAGCATTGTTTCCTCCCGGGTAAAGGTGCACGTAATAACCTTTTCAAGGATCGTTATCGTACGGTTCAGTGACCATTATTATAGCATAATGGTAGGAACGTTAAACCATGACCGGTACGGAACGGGCTGGAGGAACTGTGCACGGAGATGCTGATAAAACTTTCTACCTTTGTCTTACCGCCCACTGTTGCCTACTGGTATAATAAATGTGCTCTTTCGGTGGATTGTTTTAATGACATGTTTTTAGGCAGACAAGTCAATAAATATTTGAGCGTTGAATAACCACTGGGGTTTCGTGATGCTTGCAGTAAATTGGCTGCAAAGAATCTTTTTCACTATTGGAACTATGTTGACTAAATCAAGTTTTGCATAAAGCTGCATAATATAAGCATAACAACGTTGAGCAAACGAATAATAGACCTTATGCCATCGCTCCTCCATGATTGGCCCCAGCTGACACCGTTCGATGACCTGATCTAAGTCGACTTTTCGCAACATTTTGAATGTTAAATTTTGCCCGCGCTTCATCTGAAGTTTGCGTATTTGTGTCACATGGACATCGAATAATCAAGATTGACTGCTTACGAGAGTCGAGTACCACAATTAATTAGCTTTATATTCATAAGCACGAGTGTGGTAGTTTTTTTTCGGACAGAAGAAAACAAGGAGAGAAAGTTCGAAGACTTGTCAAAAAACATCACTTGTTCGTCGTTCAACCCATCCATCAATATCATTATGAAATCAGGTTTAAAAATTCATAAGTTAAGTTTCTACAACAGGGCAAGTAACAGAGAATTTTTTTGTTTTTCAAAATGAAATGAAACACCAGAATCATTAAAAAAATAATTTTTAAGTTGGTTCAAAAGTTGCTATGAAACCGGTGATTATGCACGCAGTGCGTCGTCGGTTGCGGCATGAAGAAACCGTTGGCGTCGCGTCACCGTCGACTGTGCAGCCTCGCCAACACGGCCATCATCGGTAGATTTCACTTTCTTTCAGGCCACGTCGTTGGCTCCGGAACGGGTTTAAATATTTACTATCTGCCAACAACGGTGCAGTCGCTTTTCCGCTTTTCGCATGCTTAACCGTTTCCCCATTTTGACTTAAGTGACTAGTTGAGCTAATGGAGTAAAGACGTTAAGCATAATGTGCTTTTAAAGCTGTTATTATTTCCAATGACCCGGCTGTAGTACACTTTGGTTTTAGATTTTGGTTAAGAGAACTTTACAAGCTATCGGATCGTAGAAAGTTTTTCGGTTTTTATTCACGAATGAAATATCTAAACAATGAAAAGTATTCCAACATTTTAAGTGATAGATTTCCAGTGCGTCTTAAACTGTCCTACAGATCAGATGTGTTTTCGGTTGCTTGTGGACTGGTCTTTGACTGCCTATAGCTTCAAAGTTTGTGTTTTGTCATTGTGTCTTTTAAAGACTACCTGAAAGTTATTTCCCATCAGTCTTTCTCAAGACTACCTACTTTTGAATTTAGCATTTGTTTTAACTTTTTTCGTATCACCTGAAATGGCAGGACGGAAAAGAAACCACGCATCGCTGCGGGGAGGAAAAGAGAGGCATCTCTTTCTGACACTTCGAGTGTCTGTAGTGACAATCCTTTTGATATTTTGCCTGGGCAAGAAGCTGGTGAAATGGAAGTTATTAGTAATGAAACTATACAAAATGTAAAATCATTAAAAAAGGAGAAAGTTCCACAGTTCCACTGTGGTAACTATTTCTTCTGAATTCAATATTTTCAAAAAGGAACTTTCAAAAATTGGTCGTCGAGGCGAATGCCGCTTATTAGCCGACTCTATTAAGGGTCGCAATCGTCTTATTCAGTATTTAACTGAAAAGATGTATAATTTTTTTACATATGACACTAAGAGCGCCAAGCCGTTCAAGGTCGTATTGAAAGGTCTCACCAACGATCAAACCGTTGATGAGATCAAACTTACTTTAACAGAATTACTTGGCATAGCCCCTACCCAAGTAATTCTAATGAAACAAAAATCACGAGGCGAAAACAGTCAGCGAACTGGATTTTCCCTTGTTAATTATTTAATTCATTTTAACCGCAGAGAGGAACTTAAAATTTTTTGAAAAAGCACATGCTTTATATAACGCGCGTGTAAAATGGGAAGCTTAGAGGAAGTTTGGCGGAGGTGAAAAGCATATCACCCAATGCCGTATTTGCCAACGTTATGGCCATGGTTCAAATTTCTGTAACATGGAACAAAAATGCCTGATTTGTGGAGAATCTTCTCACAAAAACATGTCCTGTGAAAGAGAGTAAAAATTTTCGCTGTGCGAATTGTAACGGCAACCATACGTCAAATTTCTACCAATGGCAAGGCAAGGTAAACAAATATCAATTTCCCAATCAAAACAAACTTCAAAACAAATTCTCCAAGCGTACCAGTACCGCTCACTTCTTCTACTACTTTGCATACTCGTTTAACATATGCACAGGTTACAGGTAGTTCGAACATTCTACCGCCTAATGTTGGTAGTTCGAAAATGACCGTTAATATGAGTAGCAAAACACGCTAGAAAATAATTGTACACCTATTACCCCAGCCAATATTACTACCAAAAATATTTTTTCTAATGTCAACTGCCTGGGGCCTATAACGGCCGGTAAACTTTCTTTTCTGCAACAGGCAATGTTCGATCTCATGAACGCCATGTTGCAGGCAAAATCAATGTTTGAAGCCATTCAAATAGGTACAAATTTTACAATTAAAATTGTTTCTAATTTAAAATTTAGCAATGATTTTAAATAAACCGATCAAAATTTTAAATTGGAATGCTCGCTCATTGGAGGCCAATGAGAATGAGCTTTTTAATTTTTTAACAGTAAATAATGTGCATATTGCAATTATTACTGAAACATTTTTGAAACCTAACATGAAATTAAAATATGATCCCAATTACGTGGTTCATATATATGATAGGATTCAGGGTTCCTGCGGTGGAGTTGCAATTGTTATTCATCGCCGAATCAAACATCGTGCTCTTCCCCATCTTGAGACGAAAGTGATTGAAACTTTGGGAATTGAAGTTCAAACTGAACTTGGGATTTTATTTATTGCCGCAGCATATTTACCATTTCAATGCACACGCGAGCACAAAAATTATTTTAAAGGTGATTTACAAAAACTCACCAGAAATCGTAATAATTCTCGAAGTAATTCCAATGGTAAAATTTTATTCAATGATTGTTCTTCAGGATACTATTCTATTTTGTCTCCGAATAGTCCTACATGCTTTCCTTCTATAAGAAACCCTTCAACAAGCATTAAAATGTGCAATTGTTGATGCCAGGAATTATTCTGTTCCAAAGGCTCAAGTGAAATTTGATTCACCGATAATTGACGAGAATCTTCAACTTCTAATTCGTTTGAAAAATGTTCGCAGACGTCAACATCAACGTTCTCGTGACCCTGTTTTTAAAACTATTTATAAAGATTTACAGAAAGAGATTAAACATAGATTTACTCTTCTGAGAAATCAAAATTTTGAGACTAAAGTTGAAAAATTGAAACCATATTCAAAACCCTTTTGGAAGCTGTCGAAGATTCTTAAGAAACCTTCAAAGCCTATTCCAGTTTTAAAAGATGGTGAACGTTTTCTTGTATCCAATGAACAAAAGGCCCAAAGACTTGCTCAGCAGTTTGAGAGTGTTCATAACTCAAATTTGAATTTTGTGAGTCCAATTGAAAATGAAGTCACACGTCAATTTGATTTAATTTCTTCCCAGAATTTTTTACATGCAGAAATAATTGAGACTAACTTGAATAAAGTAAAATCAGTTATTAAAAATTTCAAAAATATGAAAACACCTGGTGACGATGGAACCTTTAATATACTAATTAAACATCTCCCTGAGAGCACAATGGAATTTTTAGTGAAAATTTTCAATTGCTGCTTCAAAATTGTATATTTTCCCAAATTATGGAAAAATGCAAAAATTACTCCAATTTTAAAACCGGATAAGAACCCAGCTGAAGTTTCAAGTTATCGACCAATCAGTTTGCTTTCTTCAATAAGTAAACTGTTTGAGAGAATTATTCTTAACCGAATGATGTCACACATCAACGAAAATTCAATTTTTGCAGATGAACAGTTTGGATTTCGCCATGGGCATTCCACTACTCATTAATTGCTCAGAGTTACTAATATGATACGAGCTAACAAATCTGAAGGTTATTCCACTGGAGCTGCTCTTTTAGACATAGAAAAAGCATTCGACAGTGTTTGGCATTAAGCTTCGATTGCGAAATTGCAAACTTTTAATTTTCCAATTTTCCTAATCAAAATCTTACTGATCGAACTCTGCAGGTTGTCTATCAGAATTCAAAATCTGATAGATTTCCTGTCAGACCAGGTGTACCTCAAGGTTCAGTCTTGGGTCCAGTCCTGTACAACATATTCACTTCAGATCTTCCTGATTTGCCTCCAGGATGCACAAAGTCATTGTTCTGCGATGACACACGCATTTCCGTAAAAGAAAAAAGTCTTCGTGTCATATGCAGTCGATTGCAGAAAAGTTTAGATATTTTTTCTTCCTATTTGCAAAAGTGGAAAATCTCTCCCAATGCTTCTAAAACTCAAATGATAATTTTTCTGCATAAGCCTAGGGCTTTTTTCCTCAAGCCAAACAATAATCACGTATTCAAAATGAATGGGGTTATTTTACGTTGGTCTGACAAGGTTAAGTACTTGGGACTAATTTACGATAAAAAACTAATTTTTGAAGAGCACATTGAAAGTATACGAGACAAGTGCATCAAATATACGAGATGTCTATATCCTCTCATTAACAGGAATTCTAAACTTTGTTTAAAGAACAAACTTTTGATTTACAAACAAATTTTTAGACCAGCAATGCTTTATGCTGTACCGATCTGGTCAAGTTGCTGTTCAACAAGGAAGAAAACGCTCCGAAGGATTCAGAATAAAATTCTGAAAATGATTTTGAAGCTTCCTCCTTGGTTTGGTACACTTGAATTACATAGACTTACTGGTGTTGAACCATTAGAAGCTATGTCAAATAAAATTACTAACAATTTTCGACAAAAATCGTTGCAATCCTCAATTGCTACGATAAGCTCTCTTTATAGCTAAGTTATAGCTAATAAGTTAGCAATTAAGTTAGTTGTAAGTTTACTTCCCCAGTTTCTGACAAGTAGATTTAAATCCCTACGAATGATGAGTCCTAATTGCGAAAGCAAACAAATCCTAACAATTAAAATTACAAATTTTTAACAGTGTTGAGAAGTCACCATTTGTGATTGGACACACATACTCATTACTTACTAATATTTATCATAAATACTTAAGCTACTAACAAATCCCCCCCTTAAATAAAAGTGATAGATTTTTCATTCGAGACCTCTCGTTTTTTTTTGAAGGCTCTAAATGTTATGTACACTCCACTTTCTTTAGCGGAGGAAATGTTTTGAGTAAAAAAGAGTAGGAATTGAAGCCTATAAACAGAAAGGTGTTCCTATTTGAGAAATCGGACGTAGAGTCACAAAAATTCAAAGGATCCACAAAAGTACGCAACTGTAAAGCAAAGGCCAAAGAAATCGAAGTTATTGGCAAGAGACAAGCGAAGTGTCAAGAAACTGGTGTCAAACGCAACGATATCCTTTGCGAAGAGTAAATTCACTCTGCAGGAGAAACAATTTCGGAGAGATTTGCGGCACAACTAGCAAAAGATAAACATTGTGGAATATCAATTTAATAATTTGCAAATACATTTTCAAATCGAAATTCAAAAGGAAGTGACTAACATTAACATCAATACCAAAAATCGACGTAAAGTAAACCTGTCTTATAGTTTCCTAACAATACTAAATCAAATTTATGCATTTATGGCTAAAATCTGCGCTTTTCTTCTAACCTTTTCGCCATAAAGCGTTCTGACAACGAGATGCGCCCACCTCGATTTCGCCTTGTTTTTGTTTTTTCTTCAGTTGCGCCTCTTTAAATGCGCCTTTATTTTGAAAACATTGTTGATCCGCCCTTTACTGCCGCCTGTTTACGAAATATTTCGCGAATAAGCCCGTTGCTTCGAAACAATGTAAAGAGCCTAGCCTAGTTACAAAGTATCTTTTGAGCAAAATCATTTCAAATCGCCTGGAAATACGCGAAAATTTAATCGACAATTTTTGATTTGAATGAAATTTTGCACACGTATTTGGCTTAGCAAACTGAGCATTTTTCACAGGTGGAGAGATTTTTTACACCCATGAGTTACATTCTTAAAGGGCGTATGCCTTTTGGCATAGGTTTTATTCAAAGCATTGTAGCCCAGAAACCGTTGGTTGTATAGAGAAACTGTCTGAGAATGAGTTGTAGCGAATCAAAAATGCATCATTAAAAAAATATACACTGTACAAAAAAAATTTTGTTGACCAAAAAAATTAAAAATAAACATTAAATTTCAATTTAAAAAAAAAGAGTTGATTTTTTTTATTTTTTTTAAAGAAACTTGACGGTAATACGCAACTTTTAGAAAAAAGTCCAGGATGAAGAAATGAAAAGTAATGAATCAAGCATTCCAATGAACGTATGGTTTTTGCTGGAGAACCATGGACAAATTAAGAAAAACGTGTATTTTCTGAAATATTGATAATTTTTCGAGCTTAAATTAAAAATAACTCGAAAACCGATGCCTTTGGAATGTTTACTACCAAGAGCTTTTTGATTCAAAATGACTCCCTGCATCTTTTAAAATCATCAGAATACAAATATTTTGAAAAATGTTTAAATTAGAATTTTTATAAAAAAATTAATATACCATAAAAAATTAATTTTCATTTCTCCATCCTGGACTTTTTTTAAAAGTTGCGTATTAACGTCCAGTTTCTTTAAAAAAAAAAATACAAAAAAATCAACTCTTTTTTTTTTCAAATTGAAATTCAATGTTTATTTTTAATTTTTTTTGGTCAAACAAATTTTTTTTTGAACAGTGTATATTTTTTTATGGTGCATTTTTAATTCCCTACAACTCATTCTCAGACAGTTTTTCTATACAACCAACGGTTTCTGGGCTACAATGCTTCGAATAAAACCTATGCCAAAAGGCATACGCCCTTTTAGAATGTAACTCATGGATGTAAAAAATCTCTCCATCTGTGAAAAATGCTCAGTTTTCTAAGCCAAATACGTGTGCAAAGTTTCATTCAAATGAAAAATGGTCGATATTCGACCATAGGTCATTTGGCGCGATCTTGCTCTTTTGTTTTGGGTAAACTGTTTTGTCGCCTTTCACTAAAAACTTGATTTAAATAGTTTTAACGATTTATACAAAAGTAAGAAAGGATTCTTGCCATGAATTTTGTAAGTCTTTTCGAAACCACTGGTGTAATAAAACGATTTGTTTACATTTTGTAAGTTGCGCCCTACTCGCGAATCACTCCGGAATTCGCAAGGTTTTGCATTCCAGTCCCAGCCTAACTCGTTTTAGGATGGTGAAAGCTCCAAATCTCACTTCATTACATAAACAAAACCATCTGGAATTTGTTAAATTCAACATGGAATGTCAATGGAACATGGTTTGATTGAATTTGGTTTAGGCTTTGTACAGATGATCCTTTGAATATTTGGCTCATTTGTTGTGATTGGAAAATATACTAACGACACAAAACATAGGAACCTTTTTCAATTGCTACGATGAGCACCCCTGCGAATGATTAACCTTGATTGTGAAAGCTAACAACAATTCCAATCTCTAACAGTGTTGGGAAGTGACATGAAAATATGATAATTTATAGAATTGATAATGTAAATGTATCACTCAACCCTCCTTCCTCTTCTTCTAAAGAAATATAAAAGTTGCGTTCCTCGTGTCGAAGCCAGACTTTAAATGGGATTTGGAAATGGACCAAATAATGTGATCAATGTGATACGAAAATGGTTAAAAGTTAAGTACCATGGCCATACTTGGACAGACGCTCCGATGGCAGAGGCTAAGGCGAGCGCGATCGTATGGCATTGAAACGAAAGTGACATTGTGCATTCGTAGTCCGTTACGGGTAAACTTGAATTGCACGATTCGTCTTTTTATTTTTGAACTTCGCTTGTCGCTGAGCCTTCGAGTGATCGTAACTAGAAATGCTAAGATTCGAAAACAAGTTGAAAACATCAGCTAGTCGCGGCACGTTTCTGTAAGTTATTTGTGAGGTGAATTGGATTGGGCATTGTCGAGGAACAAATTCATTTTGTTCGTGTGCTTCCTTAAATGCTATTTTTTTGAAAGTTTTTAAGCATTTTGGCATAATTTGCTTACAGTTGATCATTGCTGTGATTGTGATTTTTTCTTGCAGTTAAAATAGAATCGCAAAAAAAATACATGGGGCTTTCGAATGTTTGTTACTAGAGACAGAACACTGTTTTGATGATTTCGCAGTACACTAACCCAAGCAATTTAAGCTTAGGTGTGATGCCATCGTAAAACCTGCGGTACACTGAACTTGATTCGATGCTCTCCATGGCTGTTACATGAGCATATGCCGAAGTTTACTGGCATGCCGTTGCAGCATCTGCTGTGTTTTTCGCTATACATTTACCTCCACAGTTCTTCGTTTGCTGCGAGATTTTTTTTAATTGATTTTGATGCAATTTAGTTTTTATGTACTCATCACGGTGGCGAACGTACGATTTGAGTGGATGCGCATACATAACACACTCTGGGGATTACTCATAACAAAAGATCGATTGACTGTATTCAATCAAGTTAATTTGATCATCACACTTGTAGAAAATTTATGCCAGAACAGGCTCGTTATCGACACGTCTTTTTTGATGTGTGTAACACGTATATAACAGGACAATTTATTCGCCACAGCTCGAAGAGATATTGATCTTACTTTAATGTTGTTAAAATTGATGTTATATTGTTTCCCTCTTAATTTAAATTAATAATCTATAATTAAACGGGAAAAAGATTTGAAACAAGAAAATAAACAAAGAATATACCTTTTTAAATATATTACGGCTATAATGTAGTAAATATGTTACGGCTATAAGATAGTCTGAAAGTGACTACATGTTTTTCATTGTGTGTATTCTTAATTTTGTATTGAAACTTATAGTAAAAAGAAACTAAACTTTCTTATAAGCTCGAATATCGGGTTTTAGTCTTTGAAATTCAAACGATTTCATTCACAATTTTCTTTTTGAAATCATAATTTTAACAATGTTTAAGGGTTTTTCGGTCATTCAGCCTGAACTAAGTGGACAATATTGTTTGAATTGGACTTAAAGTGATAATCGTCCTTGTCAAAATATTCTTTCTCTACACCGTTGCTGTTCAGTTTTTATGCTTCTGTGTAGCGGTTAGATGATTCGGTTCGATTTTTTTGAATGTCGCACTGTGTTACGAGGTCTCAAAATCGTGATTTTTTTTTCAATTACTCTCCAAGCACTGATTTTATTGACATACTACACTGAATTCTGTTTTTACGCGACTTTTTTTTACGTGATTTTATTTTACACGATTTTTTTACACAATTTTCTCGAAACTACGTGATATGTGACATGGGAAATATTGTTTATGAGCCAAGATGTAAAACCCACACAAACATACACATACATACACATACATACACACGTACACACACTTACCATATAGCGAAAGATTTTGTAACGACGTGATCTTTTTTTACGCGATTTGCTCCAAATTACGTGATTTTTTTACGCGATTCTTTTTTTGCGCGCACGCATCAATCGCGTAAAAAGAGAATCCAGTGTATCTTTAAAAAAAATTTAGTATATAAAAAGCTTCAGAGATTGACAATAAGTTTTAGTTGCATGCATGCTTCCGCTTTATTACTGCCCGAAATCTCCCGATGGGCCGGATTTGCGGGCAGTTGGGTGGATTTATGTTTTTATCGTTGAAATCTATGTTATTATCGCGGTTTTCACTGGATGACTTCTTAGCTGTAGTGGCAACTCGCCAAATTTAGTCAAAACTTCATGGGACCTTCATGGACTCTAATGAAAGTCCATCGTCTAATTTGTCACGAAAAATTCGGGTTTTGCTCCGCTGTTGTCAGTTTTTTGGCAAATTTTTCCATAAAAGCCAACTCAAACGTCGCAGGATCATTTCGTGCCGTCGCCATGTACATTTTTTGACCAGGAAGCTGTCCAAAATCCATTTTGACGATTAACAGGCATTCTTGGTTCTTTGTCAAAACATGCTGGTACAATTTTCGAGCTCGAGTTTTGGTGACCAGGGTTTGATCTGACGGTTCCCAACACGTTCTGGTTCAGCTTGCGATCATATGTTCCAGCACGACGCTTACCTTGAGGCACTCGATCCACGCTCTTTCGCTCCTTGAAACGTTTGAGCCCATCATACACGGTTGATTTGTCGGTTTTTAACGTGTTTGTGATTTTTATTGCGGACCACGTTGGATTAAAATAATTATTAACGTGGTTGTGCTGAATTTTTTTCTCCTATCGGCTTCCATCTGGAATAACTTTTGACTCACTGCCCGTAACACAGTGAAATTTATACCACAGAAAGTGGGCCCCTAGCTAAACAAACCGCTGTAAAAGAACTTTTGCAGCGGTCATCTTCCATGTCGCTGCAACAAAATAAGTAATTCCGGATTATAACTGGACAGAATTTAAAGCACACACTGTCTGCCTTTAATGAACTTTAATGTTGACGGGTAAAAGTCGTTCTAAAAATTGAAATTAGTTCTAAAAGACCGAGTTATTGTAACCAAATTTGACATATGGAGGTTCTTAAGAGCAAGAAATATTTCTGTAATAGATTGACATCCCTCTCTCCTCCTGAAGGGAGGGCTCCCATACAAATGAAACGAATTTCTGCGTAACACGAGAACCAATCAACCAAATGGAACCAAATCTGTCATGGGGAGGTTTTTAGGGGAAGAAATGTTTCTATGATGATATGATATGATGGGTCCATACAAATCTATACATATAAAAATGCAGTCCCGTCTGTCTGTGTGTCTGTGTCTGAAACGATTGACATGAAAATTTGTATGTAGAGGTTTTTGGGGCCAGGAAAGGGTCATATGATGGTTTGAGACACTTCCCTCATCAGGTAGGCAGGGGTTCCGTACTAATGAAACACAAATTCCTACACAACTCCAGAACTAATCAAGCAAATGTAATCAAATTTGGAAAGTAGAGGTTTTTGAGAGCAAAAAGTATTTCTGCGGTAGTTTGACACCCCTACCTCCTCTGGAAGAGAGGGCTCTCAAACAAATGAAACACAAATTCCTGCATAACTGATGAAGCAAATTGAACCAAATTTGGCGCATGGATGTTTTTGGGAGCAAAAATTATTCCGTGATAGTTTGACACCTCTCCTCTGGAGAGAAATAGAACACATATTCCTACAAAACTCGAGAACTTATCAAACAAATGGAACCAACTTTGGCAAGTGGAGGATTGTGGGAGCAAAAATTGTTTCTCTGGTAGTTTGACATCCTTTTCTCTTTTTGAAGGGAGGGGCCCATACAAATGAAACACATATTTTTGCGAAACTCGAGAACTTATCAAACAAATGGAACCGAATTTGGCAAGAGAGCAAAAATTATTGCTCTGGTAGTTTGACACCATTCCCTCTTCTTGAAGGGAGGGGCCCATACAAACAAAAATTCCTGTATAACTCAAGAGCTTATCAAGTAAATAAAAAAAAATTGGCATGCGGATGTTGTTGAGGACAAAAAATGTTTCTATGATGGTTTGACATTCTCCCATAGTTTGAAGGAGAGGGGAGAGGGGAGAGGGGGGATATCCCATGCAAATGAAACAAATATTTGAACCAAATTTGCGGAAAACAGTCTAGACTGATCGGGATGATGTACAGTAGCCCAATATCGAATACAGACGCTTTTTGTGAATCCAAGATGGAAACTTCTGGTTATTGAAAAACAATTAAATATTGCCCAATAATGTCCAGATGCCAGGAACGGACTCCACATGTGGCTTCCGGTGTCCGAAAAAAACTGAAAGTGTCCAAATACCACCCAATATGGGTATTTCTGGAATCGTAATAATTCACAGAGGCCACGAATCGACCTCAGACATCAGTTTTAATTCTAAGATGGCGACTTCCGGTTTTCAAAAACCCCAAAATCGGGCCCAAAATCGGGCCCAAAATCGGGCCCAAAATGACCGATTTCCACCTCATTTGGGTTTTTTGGATTCAGAACAGAAGGAAAAAATCGGCAACAGACACCATTTTTAAATTAAAGATGGAACTTCCGGTGTCAAATGCCATCCAATATGAAAATTTCTGTAACCAGAATGACGTCCAGAGACCAGGAATCGACTTCGCATGTCATTTCGAAATCCAATATTACTGCTTCCGATTTTTGGAAAACAGCCGAAAGTGACAAAATACCACCAAATATGGGTATTTCGGTGAATTCTGAGATGGCGGCTTCCGGCTGCTGGAAAACAACCCAAAATGACTGAATACCACCCAATACGGATATTCCGAAATGAGAAAATACCAAAATATCATCCACTATGGGTATATACGGAAACAAGGTGATGTATGGAAGTCAAAATATGAGGATGTTATCATTCCGACGAAACCAATCATGGCAAACAATTTGTCTTCTGAGTTTGAACGTATTCAATAACTGATTCGTCATGCATTGACAGACTATAAACAAGTCGCAAGGTCAATCTTTGGATGTTAAATTGAAAATGTTTGACATTATCGAAATAAAGAAAAAATGGACGAGATGAGGTTTGCCGAGTCAGCTAGTAGAGCAATAAAAATAACTAAAAGAATCTTTTTAAAACATAAATATTTCTAAAAACATAACTTTTTTTTTACATAAATATTTCATATTAATTAGCTCTCATTAGTTACCAAAATCAGTTTCATTAGTTACCAAAAATATACTCTGACAACCAGCTAAGTTAAATCTTTTCCCTTTTTCCTTAGAAAAGAAATAACAAAGGGCTGGTGTTTAAGCAAGACACTTTTCACTGCTGCTAAATATTAAACCCTCGAAAAGTCAACTGTTAAATCACAAAATATGCAGCAGAGCGTTTAAACTATTCATAGAAAAACTGTGAATTGCTGATGAAGTGCTCAATTGTTTTAAACCATGGGCGCGTTTTAAAACGAGAGTGGCTTGCATAATATCTGTTTCATTTGAAAAGTGCTTTTCTACGGGCTATTTATCATTCTTCGGCTCGTGAAAGTTGGCCATAGCTGTTTTAATGTCGCTAAGTGCAACTTTAAAACAAAGTTTGTAGATTTTTATTATTTTTTTTTTCGTTGCGAAATTCGATTGTGTTTGTTGTTTCTAGAATGAGCACACAAATATTGCTACTGCGTTCACTATTTAGTATCCAGCCAAGTTAAAACAAACAAACAAAATTTCTAGTCATACGTTATGCAGGCCATAACTTGCTAAATTATGTGATCCCGTGGAAAATATGATATCGAATTTTAATTTCGATCTAAGTAGAATAGTAGTATGAAAAGTTTGAGTTTGCATTTTTCAACTTATTTTCATTTCCATTTTTTATGACAAGATTGTCCGTGCTTTTACAGTGCAGTCTTGTTTAACAGAATCTGTATGGAATCAGCATCGTAACCTTTCACAACCCATCCCTTTATGATGGCAGCGGTACATAAAACCATCCACCGGCAATAATTGCACGTGCTATCGCAAACTTGCTACGCGGACTCTGCTAGGGCTGGGGATATATTGTTCATTTAGCCCTGCGCAATTTTAAAACATAATATTCATCGCAGAAGTGGTATGCAGCGTGTGAGATTTGGCCAATTAAATAACATTGTTGTAGATATGTCTGCTAGTGAGGTAAAACAGCTACAATCGCGATGAGAATCCACTTGTTTTTTGTTTCTTGCTTTCATGTAATTTCCTTCAATTCGATAAACGCGTTTGTGTCTGCCGTTGAGAGAAAACAGAGGCTCACAAGAAAGCCATAGGGCGTGGGATTCAACCACCCAATGCAAAGTGGAAAATTTCGAAAAGTCTTGATGAGTCTTTCTGTGAGCAACAAACACATTGACTAATTAGAGTCATAAACCTCCCAGTGTGCATTGTTGTATGTACAGTTTTACGCGGGTCTTTTGTAGCAAACGAATAATCGCTAGACGATGAAGTTTCACTAGTTATTACGGCGCGCGTATACATATTTTGGGAAGTGTAGAAGCAGAGTCAAACGTTGCCGATTGTTCGTGACGTAACACGACCTGTGGCCTTTTGAATCGGATTTATCCGTTTATTTTGCCTCTTCTCGGGTTTCATGTTTGGTTACGTAACAAGTAGAGATGGTCGGGTTTGATGTTCTTCAAACCCGTACCCGACCCGAACCCGAATTTTTTTTCGGTCAAAACCCGAGCCCGACCCGAACCCGAAATTTTTTTTTCGTGCAAACCCGAACCCGACCCGAACCCGAAAATTTTATTTCTTTGAAACCCGAACCCGAAATTGTGAAACCCGAACCCGACCCGAACCCGAGATTTCATAGATTTTATAGTCGGATTTCGGGTTTTCATATCCAAACCCGACCTGAACCCGACATTTTCGAACCCGAACCCGACCCGAACCCGAAAATATTTTTTTCACAAAACCCGAACCCGACCCGTACCCGACACTTTCAAAAATTTTCAAACCCGAACCCGTCGGGTACGGGTCGGGTTCGGGTTTCGGGTTTGAAAACCCGAAACCCGACCATCTCTAGTAACAAGCTTGAGCTCTCCCAACGCAGTCCGTTTCCTCGATTCAGATCTCTGCACCCTTCCCCTTTTGGTTGATGTGTCACCACCATGTTATACACGGTAAACGTTAAGGAATATCGATTGCGTACAAATACGCGTGCGGCTTTCGGTACTTGCGGCGATAATGCGGTCCATGAGATGGCAGCTCGAGGGGACCAGGAAAAACTCGATTCACTGGTTTCTCACCATACAAGGAAGAGAAAGTTGGATTCGCATCCGTGATGTGTGCTTCTCGATATGGATGCATTCGATTAAACTTTTTTTTTCCTCTGATATCAAAATTGTGTAGTTCGTGGAGTCGGTTGAGATTATAATTTATTTCGTGCTATGTTTAGCTTTCCGTGGAAAGGTTACAATTCAGATTGTTATTTTTTGCGAAAATTATGTTACAAACTTGTTTTCGTGTAAATCATGTTACAATTTTTTTTTGTTATAGGGACTTTCAGTCTTCGGACTGGTTCGTCAGATGTTACAAACTTGTTTTCGTGAATAATAACAAATATTTTCGGCCACATATGATTGGGAGCTTAATGTACAACCCCCATTGCGGCGATAAGAGAGTTCAAAAAAATTAACTAAAAGGCACAAATATTCGACTAACGGGGTTAACATTCGAAAATCTCTGAAAATACGACATCAATATTTAGATATTCCGTGGTATAATAAACAATCGTAATATAACAATAAAAAACATACAACAGTGAATAACCAACCTAAAATCTTTAAAACTACATGAGGACAATCAAAAAATTTAATTCGTAATTTTATTACTAAAGTTGAATATCTCTTTAATATTAAGGAGCTTCGCAGCCGCAAGGTTACAGAGCCCGCGTTGACAAACAAGTCATCATGAGTTCGAATCTTATTAGAATCAGGCCATCCAGTGTCAAAGGATTTAAGCATGGGTTTATTCTATGGCTCTTCCACACAAAACCTTTCCTTCAGACGGAAAAACTCTTATATAAACCTTCGGAAACTTCATCCACCCATAGCGTGTCTACGCTTTGGTAACATGCTTTAGGCGAAACGTTAGGAAAATGCCACAAAAGGTCAAATCACTGGTCGCACTGAACCCCACCGTACAAAAAAAAATTCTATTAAAAACTAATCATTATGGCATTAATAGATTTGTGCGCTTGTTTTTATAAGACTAGTGTTTTCTTTATCATGATTTTCCAGGTTTAGTTCCCAGTTTATTATGAAAAAATGCATGAATGTAGTTCCGAAAATAAATAAAAAGCGCCAGTTTTTTCTCGTAATGATTGCATTTCCATTTGTAGGCATTTACTAACTTTATATGAAAATTTAAAATTTTTTTCAAATCCCCCAAACGAAAACCCTGCCCACGCCTATTAAATGATGTAAAAGTTATAGCAAAGTGTTTTACTATAGAGTTATTTTGTGCTAGCTTGTTTTGCGATCACTAATCACGCTAATATGGGCGGTGAGATAAGCTGTGTACAACTGTAATCATCCAGGATTAGGAAGTTTGAGAGGAACAAGAAACCTCAAAAATTATGCCATCAGCATGAAGCTTTTCTTGTGAGTTTGCGCTTATATGCGTTAATGTTTTGGGAGTTGGTAGGGGCGGAATAAAACGATTCACATTTGTAACGGAATTGTAGCTTTGCAGGAAGCAAATTTGAACACGAAGAAAGAGGAGAAAGATGTCGGTATGCTGTAACATACCGAACGCGATGGTGTGAAACCCAACAAGTAGTTATGTGAACTCGGTGGAGCACCGAGCCATCACAGACAGCTGCCGATCAGATTTCGGAAAAGTGGAGAGAAGGCTCAGAGAAACAGTGATTAACCGACGGATTACAGACGAAACAATTGGTTGCGCAATCATCATAAGTAATTCGCCCGATCCGACTGCGTGGCGAAGAAAGACCGGAGAAAAGATGAAAGGCACATCTTTGTTCGGATGGAGACGTTATGCAACGATAATTTGTATACAGCGGCGAAACAGTCAAAATATAAAAATTTTAATATAGTAGATGACTAGTTTTATAGTCATCTGACAGGCCAGCTTTTTTAAACGGTCTGTCCTCAATAATGGTCCGATCGATGTGTATAGACAGTCACCCGTGAACTGGGACAGACTTGAGCACGTAAATGTGGTTTTCATCATCTTTGGTTGCATTATCCACTAACTCCACCCTTGTAGGATGCAAAACGCGTTCACATGCTTATCGCATCCCTTAATGCGCGCAATTTTTCAAATTTCGAAACATAAAGCATGAATAACCCCAACCGCTAACGCTGGCGTGCCGGCCATTCAAGAAGACACGAACGCGTTCATTTCTACAATATAATTTAATACCACGGCACCATAATCACTATGCAAATTGCTGCAATACTATTATTGCCTTAGCCCGTATCAGCTAATGTTGCGTCGGAGGATTTCTCATGACGAACAACCCAGCTAAAGACGCGCTGTCGATTGTTGACCGGGGCAATGGGTAGACATATCTAATATTAATTTTCTCGCCGTTGACGCATTGACCATCGTCGTTCAATATTGTATGCAAATGGCGTCCCTTCCATTGCCATACTTTTCATTGCTGTTTGTTTATTATAAGAAAAAACAAAGACGCTTGAATAGGAATTTCACCACCGAAACGTGAGGGTAGTTGAAAATTCAAGGTCAGTTGAGAAATGTTTTGAAATTAATGTTTTCCAAATATGGTGAATTAATGTTTTCAAAATATGGTGGAACAAGAGTTTGAGAATTAAAACAATAACTAACAGTTTTTTATCTAGCCAACATCTCATGTAAATTGGTATGTTTTTCTAACTTTTTTTTTCTGTGTGGACTCATCACTGCGACCAGAGCTTAGATCTATTGTGATATTGCCCAGGTGTTTTGACGTGGGACTACGTCTTTGTTTTCTATACTGGGATGCATTCTGTAAATTAGGAAACGAAACTGGCAAATGTTACGTCAGATTTCAAACGATAATTACAGCATAACCACATGATGGATAACAATAACCAATATATTGTTGGATAGATAAAACGTGTAACAATTTTATAATACGCTAGTCATCATTATTATTTCACTGCTCAACGTTGAAAATTGATAAAAAGTTACAAGAAAATTTACGCGAACAATGAACCAATCACACGCGAGCATTCCTAGCACAGATGATGTGAATGGACACCAACCATTCCCTGTGATATTTTCAGTTTCTATATAAAAAAAATGGACAGAGTTTCCTCGTCCCAACAGGTCAATTTAAATTTGCTTCCATGAACTTAGACTAATTTGAAGTCTCGAAGGTAAACATATTTTGAAAAGTTCTGAAACAAGCCTTTCACTTGAACTTCAACTTGAATTTCTAAACCTGCTGTCAGAGCAGAATAAAAACTGATGTCTTGAAAGAAAACACGCTGGTAAAAGCAACAATACCGTACAGTATAATACGCATATTATGTGGAGCAGAGCGTCACTGGTCTATTGTCGCCTATCATTGCAGTGGTACACGACTTCTATTTTCGTGAAATCAAGGAAAAAGTGCAATGCTGCTGCATTGGTAATGATTAAAAGTTTATCTCATGAATATGCTTACCTTAAGAAAAAAAATAAACTACTCAACAAGAATAGAGCATTTTTGCAATGGTCATAAGATTTTTTTGCATTTTATCTTCGATATTCACTGAATGATCGTGATCGAAAGAATAGATTTCTGGAAATACAAATTTATAGAAGCTTAACAGCCAGCGAATGCTTCTGAATATTTTGTCGATTCACTAGGATCTATTCAGAATATTTGTTCACATTTCCACATTGTTAGATGATGTATTTTTGTTTTCAACTTAACAAATAATATTCTTCCTTATATTAGCGGTCTTCGTAATACAGTTGTTGGCAAACGAAAAAAAATTGTCAATCAAAAAACAGAAATTAATCATTTCGTACTTTAACTTCCTTGGAATTGTTTTGATTGTTATGATTTATCGCTGGAACTTGTTGATTATTTTGTTCAACAAATCTTCTTATGTTTCCCTATGAGTGAACCTATGTAACGGCTTCAAAATTATTTCCCTAATAAGATTTATATAATAAATTTGATTTGATCAGAATTAAATAAGACAAAATCGTCTATTATTATAACGTAGGTATTGTTGGATTCGGTTTATGAGGAAATAGAGTTATTTCTGATTCAGACGCATTGCGAGAAATTCTTGGTGCTTTTACAATAACAAATAATAAATAATAAATGTTGTTCGCACAAAAAAAAACACTACACAATATCGTTAAGTGTAATCGAAGTTCTTTCGAGTATTGCTCAATATATTTCTAAAAAGAAAATTTATGGGGAGGCTGCGTATAAAAAATACTTAAACCACAAAACAAACGTATTGTTGCTGTCTGCAGATTCTGTAACCTTTGTAACTAAAAATCCTTCTAATTACAGTGTTTAGTCCCACGTCACCATTTCATACAACCCTAGGGCTGTATACCTTGTAGTATTCTGTATTCATATCAGTGCTTGTGTGTAATTACCTTTCCGTTTCAAGCTTACTGCTTTACTATACCGAGCCTCTGTCCATCCTAACAATATCGCCTAGTTAAAATTCCCTGGAGAGAACTTTCATATGTTACTCACACCAGTTTTATTATAATAGGGACTTATTTTTGTTAGGAGGAGAGTCAACAGGAGTACTGTAGAATCCAGATTGAAGGAAGGATACGTGGTGGGGAGCCTGAGAATAAACCCATGCTTAAAGTCCTTTGACAACCAAAATGGCCTGATTCTACTAAGATCCGAACCCACAACCACCCGCTTACCAAAGCGGACTCTGTAACCTTGCGGCTACGGAGTTCCCCTTTTTCTAACTTGACGCAACTCGTAAATTTTGGCAGTTGCCGGTATTGCCTTCTACCAAGTAGATTGGATGGCTGCGTGATCAAAACGGCTATGTGATCGCAAACTGCCATCCAGATTTTTAACGAGTAACAACTAAAACTTGTAATTTTTCTCTGCTGCTGTCAAAAAAGTAGGAGGGTGGTATTCAAGACACGACCGCATGACGTTGACTACCGTATTCTTAAAAAAAAAATATACCATTGAAGCAAATGGTAGAGGGAATTGTAACGCTTCTTTTACAAAACTTCTGTAACAAAATTTCGAGGCTCCAAAAGGTACCAGTTTCCGATTATTCTCGTCCAGAATTCCAGCCATTTTAGTATTTTGCAGTAGCCATTTATTACTAACAGCCACCAGCATAACGGGTGAAACCGGCACGAGATGACCGGTACTATTTTGTCTTTCCTCCTTTCAGCTGCTAACACCTAGCGCTGTCGTGAAATTAACATCAACATAAACATGCATTTTTGCAAGGTTTTTTTCCGCTAGCAACAGCAATTGTAAAACATAAAATTCAACTAACCGCTTCTATTATAAAACTGCGAGGCACCAAAAGGTGCCAGTTGCCGATTTCTTGTTTACTGGTTTCCGTCCAGAATTCCAGCCATTTTAGTATTTTGCAGTAGCCACCAGCATCACGGGTCAAACCGGCACGAGATGACCGGTTCTATTTTGTTTTTCCTCCTTTTAGCTGCTAACACCGAGCATCCGTATGTATCCGGTACGGTTTAATAATAAAACTGATGGGGTGAAATGTTCGAACGATATTTTTTATACCAAGGCTTCGTCAGATAATTAGAAAGAAGGAGGGGCTACATAGATGATGGAATGGTAGAGACAGATGTTTCTTGAAAGCTGCGCCGGCCGCTGTCATAATATTAACACCAACACAAACATGCATTTTTGCAAGGTTTTTTTCCGCTAGCAGCAGCATTTGGTAAAACAGAAAATACAATTTGCCGCTTCTGTAACAAAATTTCGAGGCACCAAAAGGTGCCAGTTGCCGATTACATTGTTGTTTTCTGGTTAATCTACTAAAAGCCACCAGCATAACGGGTGAAACCGGCACGAGATGACCGGTACTATTTTGTCTTTCCTCCTTTCAGCTGCTAACACCGAGCGTCCGTATGTATCCGGTACGGTTTAGTAGTGAAACTGATGGGGTGAAATGTTCGAACGATACGTTTTATACCAAGGCTTCGTCAGATAATTAGAAAGAAGGCGGGGCTACATAGATGATGGAATGGTAGAGACAAATGTTTCTTGAAAGCTGCGCCGGCCGCTGTCGTAATACTGACACCAACACAAACATGCATTTTTGCAAGGTTTTTTCCGCTAGCAGCAGCATTTGGTAAAACAGAAAATTCAATTAGCCGCTTCTGTACCAAAATTTCGTGGCAACAAAAGGTGCCAGTTGCCGATTATAGTTTCCTGGTTAGTCCGTCCAGAATTCCAGCCATTTAAGTGTTTTGCAGTAGCCATTTACTACTAAAGCCACCAGCATAACGGGTGAAACCGGCACGAGATGACCGGTACTATTTTGTATTTCCTCCTTTCAGCTGCTATCACCTAGCGTCCGCATGTCACTGGTGCGGTTTTGGAATCAGAATTATGGGGCGCCGGCCGCTGTCGTAATATTAACACCAACAAAAAATGCATATTTGCAAGGTTTTTTCCGCTAGCAGCAGCATAAACATCGGAAACAGAAAGTGACAACAACAATAACAACAAAGTCAGATCGATTGTATCCGTTAGTGTCGACTGTGCTTGGGAAGAGAGGTAGTGATTGGCTGCGCGGTATGATTTAGACAATCGATATTAATTACCAATTTTTCAATAGTGTATCTCAAACAAAAGTTTGTTTTTGTTACATAAATTTAACCGTAAAAGAATTTCTGATCGATTGATGCCAAAACCTCAAAAACCTGATTATAGATGACTGCAAAATAAGCGCTCAAAACCTGACTACTTTTCTCTGGTTTTCCCTGGTTGAATTACTAGATTTTCAAATTCAGGGGCCTAACTTCGATATAGACGTTAGTCAACGTCAAAAAGGTGGAATAACTTAAAGATAAACGGATTTATTTTTAATGAAGATACATTCATTTTGAACTAAAAAATTGAACATTTGAGAAAGGTCCGTTACCGGCCTTCCGACGAAGCTTTCTTATGATGCCGGAAGAATAGCGTTAACGGCCTTCAAATTGACATTTTGAATGCATCTCTTCTCATCAATCAACTGTTTGCAGTTCGCTGTCTCCAGTTATTTTTGCACCGAAGGAACTCAAAATCTCAAAGAAATCTTCGATTCGACGGCACTGAGGTAGATTCGTTGGGTTGCGTATTTGAAGTACAAATAGAGTCGAGTGGTTGTATTTTTTTTGAACATAATGCGATAATATTTTATCTGGCCAAACACGCATTTCTCATCGGTACGGTGTTTTGGAAGAAATGGAATCATAATTTAGTTTAAACATTTGCTCTGGTATAGATTTTGGTTGATAGTTAAGCCACTAGGCTTGAGCCATGATTTAGACACACGTAAAAAAAAAATTCTTCTCTGTCCACTACTATGGCTGGTCTTCCACTACCTTCCTAGCAGATAATTGTTGAGGTTTATGAGAAATTGTACACAGTCGAAACCGGAAAATTGTCGCTTTCAAAATGGTTTACCGTGGCCTTTTTGCCGAAATTGTTGTGCAGCTTATAGCGTGCAATGCGCTTGCGGAATACTCCTTGTTTCGACGCCATTTTGAATAGAACTAGGCTTGCATAAACAAAACAAAAAATACTGGCATAAAGAGGAAAGAGAAAGCTTCCATATACATATTCTCATTTTTCTCTGAGCGTGTTTGTTGTAAAAGTAAGACAGCCTAAAAAAAATAAAAATTTTAGTTGTAACCCGTTATAATGTCGAACAGTGGACACAGCCAAATTGGACGTCTACTGGAGGCCAGGTAATTATCAGTCGCAGTAACGGAGAGAAAAAATAACAACATCATAACCTCGAATGGTAACTATTATTATTATGGTAACTGTAGTTGTTTACGTGTAAAATTGGTATCCTAGGTAACCACTGCGGTGCTGTCAATTTATGTCAATTATATAGGAATAATTTAACATTTTCAGTATGATTTTTTCCTATTAGCAGAAACTGATTTAGCAACTTTTGATTTTCTTCAACGCAGTGAAAACAGATGAAAATACATACAGTTGAAATTTAGGAATTGTAAAAATTCATTTCATATATTTCTGCTATTTCAAGCTTGTTTTTGGAAATTTAAGGTGAACATTTCAAAGATTAAAGTATTCTTAGTGTAGTGAGTGATTTTGTTTAGTGATTAAAATAAAAAGTGGTCCACTAGTGATGAAAAAAACTTTGGTTGGCTGCTGAACGAGTCCCGTTGTAGCCGTATAGAACAATGCGCGGATTTTTTTTCTGAGGTAGATGATTGAATTAAATGAGTTTTCGAGTGCAGATGCTCGACTATAATATCAAATTTAGAGCTTTTAAGTGAGTTTTTGAGGATTCTACTTTATAAGAAATCTAAAGTGAACTAAGAAGAATCCATTCCATAAATTAGCAGATTGGTTTAGTTAGGAAATATGCGTTTTTTCCTGTTTTCCATTGTGTTTTCATGTTGTATGAGATGAATGTATGGGCTGAGATGAAAAATGGAGCAGTTCCCCTATCTAGTCGGTTTTATGAAACAACTTCAATCATCTTAATGTAAGAGTTATACAGGTCAACCCAAGGAATAAATCTTCGAGCAAACCTTGTCTTACAGACAATTCATCAGATTTGTGATGGACCTGCGAAGATCGGTCAGTAAATTACTAGTAATATTAACTTCAGTCGAAATATTTTTTAGTTTCTTAGAATATACCAGATTAGTTACTCTATATGCAATTCCACAGAAATACGGCCAACCATTCGACCCTCTTTGATCTAGTTAAAAATTTGCACATATGTTTCTATAGGCTAAAGATGTCATTTTGCCCAATAATTAGTATTTTTTTTTAATCGCGACTAATTTGTGAAAAGGTATTTATGATTACAAATATAGAGCTAGAATGGTTTGTTTGGTTGGTATCCAGTTTTCCACGAGCTGTAATGTCTAACAATGGACGCAACCCATCTTGACGTCTTCTGTAGGTCAGGTATTTTATTTTTGAATATCATTTATTTTATTTTTGAATATAAGTTGCTATGGTCACACCCCGAGCGATCCGGATGTCTTGAAGGAACTGAATTAAAACGCAAAGTGACGAGTAATAGCGGTTCGGATCGCACAACAAACTCCAATGTTTCGTGCCAAAGATCTGTTACTCTTGATGAGCTTACGAGGTCAAGAAATGCTAAGGAAAAGAAATCTCTTTAAATTCCGTTCTAATCTCGTAGCATGTAACATTTTGATGTCTTTTCAGCGTTGTCTTTTGCATGTTTCCTGATGAAAAATCCATGCATGCTATATTTTGATGTAAAAATATATATGTTCCCACTACGTGTTATTTCGGGACATCCAGGTTGTTCCGGAAGTGGCCAATGCGGCCTATGTTCAAAAATATGTAAATGTCCCCTACTACAGGTTCCTCTGGGGACTTCCGGATAAAAAATAGCCATTTCTCGATGAGTTTTTGACCGATTCCTGATCTTAATGAACCATTCGTTTCGGAAATGGGTTTGCCATCCATATCAACGATGCAAATAAGCATTTTTATCAGGTAACCTATTACCAAACTCATCCAAAAATTTGTAGGTTTGACATGCCTACTTGAACTCAGAAATGTTTCCTACATCCGGTGACCACATTTATGGTCAAAAAATGAAACTTTAAAAGTTTTCCGGTTGAATGGTGTTCGAATTATTACATTCGAACAATATTTGGCACAGTTACAACATTTCAAAGTCGATCAAAATTTTGCCTATCTGACTTATTTTGACTATTCCCTGTATAAATCGAACCTAAGATGCGTTGAAATTGTCGTCAGTATACGAACAAATAAATATCGAGGTACACGCTCTCCGCTTTCCTTTTTACTATATATGTATTATTTGTTGTGAGTCTACACCACACACAACACGTGGTTCCCGATGTGCACAACTCGGTATATGAAGTTATTTGGATAATATTCACCAAATAAACAAATCTGATCTATTCTTATTCGATTGGCCGATGATCGTGATTTTTTTTTGTCAGACAAAGAGAGTTAAAACCAGAATTTTTGGCTCTTTTCGTACAATTATTTCACGGTGCTACAAATGGAGAAAAAATGCAAGAACTTTTGAAGTGACCTAGTGTAGGTTGTAGGTCTTGTTGAGTGTAACATTTGCTCATACTAGAATTTTTCCAAACACCTCTAAAATTTAAAGTTATGGTCAAAATACGGTTTTTGGGCTTCAGCGCATACATATTTTTTAACTCAGTTATTTCCATTTGTAGCACCGTGAAATAATTGTGCGATGAAAGCCAAAAATTCTGGTTTTCATAAAAAATATATAACTCAGCTAAATATTCACCGATTTTCACGAAACCACTTTTGTTTGATTCGTCATTGAATATACTTTCAAACTTTTAGAGTATTTGTAGTATTTTGCTCACAAAAACAGGTGGTAAATTTCAAGTTTGTTTGAAAAATTGCGTGAAAAAGTCTAAAAAATAGATTTGAACTCAAAAAACTCAACATGTTTTAGTGATATTAGCTCAAACCTGTATATATTTTGAAAGCTCTGACCATAACTTTAGATTTTGGGGGTGTTTGGAAAATTTCTAGTATGAGCCAATGTTACACTCAACAAGACCTACAACCTACACTAGGTCACTTCAGAAGTTCAAGTCAAAAATGGCCTATATTTGACGATAGGCCTTCTGACTTGGAAACGTATATATAGAAATTTAGTACAATTTAGTTTACCTAGTCTCAGAATGAAAAAAGTTAAAGGGTATGTGCTTGAGTGCACAGACGTAGGCTTGACGTGGGACTATTGTGGGTGTAAAAATTTAATTCTGCCATAGCCATAGTATCTAACACACACCAAACGTAAAATACCATACACAACAATCCATGAACAAAAAAAACACACACACACGCTACTCACACACACATGCTACTCACACACACATGCTACTCACACACACACGCTACTCACACCCACACACACGCTACTCACACACACACACGCTGCTCACACACACACACGCTACTCACACACACACTACTCACACACACACTACTCACACACACTACTCACACACGCTACTCACACACACTTACACACGCTACTCACACACACACACACACTACACACAAACACGCGCGCTACTCACACACACACATACATACACGCTACTCACACACACATACACACACGCTACTCACACACATACACACACGCTACTCACACACACACACGCTGCTCACACACACGCTACTCACACACACACACGCTGCTCACACACACACACACACACACACACACACGCTACTCACACACACACACGCTACTCACACACACACACACACACACACACACACACACACACGCTACTCACACACACACACACACGCTACTCTCTCACACACACAAACACACACACACGCTACTCACACACACACACATACACACACACACACACGCTACTCACACACACACTCACGCTACTCACACACACACACACACACACACACACACACACATACACACGCTAACGCTACTCAGGCACACACACTTGGTATACGACATACTATACCTACACAAATTACTATCGGCAGCATCCAAACGGCTTCCAAGTCTTCCAAAGGTCCCTTCCAACGGCTTCCAATGGTCCCCAGTGCCGATCACGTCCAGTTTCGGGCTGTATTCCAACAAAGATATCTGAATTAGATTACCACTGGTGGGGTCCAACTCAGATCGAAGGGAAGCCGAACTGTTCGCTTTGACGGTCGACCAGGGAATGAGCTTCTCTCAACACGGAATGTCCTTTTATAGCGTCACTCAGTGTGGGAAACTTGGGTGATTGGGGGAAGAACCAATCACGTGGAAGCATCTCTGCTTTCTTTCTTCGCCGCTTACGTTGGGTGATGAATGCGATGCCAATTGGCTGGCATTGCTAGCCAATGACTGAATGCGTGAAATAATTTCGTCTATGTTTTTGAAGTCTGCGTTAGGGAAATATACCAATCGTATGAAAAATGTATGTGGATATTCGACCTTCAAACTTTCCCGCAATTTTCACAGAGTAATGAGAAAATGGTAACTAAAATTATCATGTTATACAAACCTTGTATGTTTTAGTTTTCCAACGGTATATTAACTATTGAAATCGGAACAGTTGTTTGAGCGCTATTAGTATCTAAAATCTTCCATTCCGCCAACCAAAAACGTTACATGTTCAATCCAGTTTTTCCAGAAGGTACCTTAGTATAGTGAAGAAAGACGTAGTCCCACGTCAAAAAAAATTTTTTTTTGGGTCAGGTATGAGTAGGGTGGTCGGTATTACCGACTTTTCGAAAAACCGGTAATTCGGTATTCATAAAAATAAAAACCGGTAAAACCGGTAAAACACCGGTATTTTTATTTTTTTCGGATTAATACAAACCAGAGGTGACTCGTGGTCTTTAAACCTACTTTTTCAACTACAAAATTCTTAAAATCATAGTTCGGGGAAGTAATTATGCTTGTCCGCGAAAAAAAAAACGCATGTCATTCTCTCTGTACTAGGTATTTAAAATGAAACTTAAAAATAATTAAAGATATAGGGTGTCGAACGTCTCCGGTAGTGGTTGTCTTCGGCCGGATTTCTGCCGCAGTCTTATGCAAAAACCTGTCTAAGTAAGCCACTGCCGAAGAATAAAATTTGGATTCGAAATTTATTTTTTGCTTAGCGTTTCAGGTTGCATCTATGCATGGACGTGTCGCTGCATGCTTATGTTTTTGCATTTATGAGTACCTATGCTTCATTACGATCCAGATTTTTTTGTAAGATTTAGAAATCTGCGACCATTGTTTTGATCTCTTGTGGTATACGATCCAGATACAACACTGGATAACAGTGTTTGAAGAACTCCAATGAATGAATCTAGTGATATGATTGCGAGGAACATAATTTAGAAACTAATGTTATAACAAAAAACATAGATTTTTACTTAATTTTTTTTCACATCGCAAAACTTAGTTTCAAGTAGTGAATAACTTTAAAATTCGTAAAAAACAATATTTGAAACTGTTGAGAAGAGTATATGAATGAAGTAAAAAAAAAAGAAATCACGATCAGACCAGAATTTACTTTTTACGAATCCGAATGAATAGGATATAAATACTTCTTCATTCTGTTCGATCCTCTTTAAACAGTTCATTCAAATTATTTATTATTATAATTATTTTATTAACTTTAGCTCCTGATGGAGAATCGAAAAATGTGGCATATGAACAAGTTTGTAACTGAAATAGAAATGAATGTTTGAAATGAGAGGTTGGTAAAATATATATAAAAATATAGAAAATTATGGAAAAAGCAGAAACTTTTACACGAGTGAGGCCGGGTACATTCAGTTAGTTGCTAATAAAAGACCGCTGCGGTACGGGTGACGAAGGTTTGAACTATTCAAATTTCACTTTTTCAAGGAGCAGTAATTTTCAGGATGGAATTCTTTATTGGTTAATTATTTCATCCTGTAAACACTTTTTATCAACAAAAAATGAATTCCTAATCCGAATTTATATTTATTTATTATTTTTTTAAGTTTTACTTTCAAGTAGCACAAATGAATAATGAATTTTCGCTGACATGATTGTGATTACTGCCTCAAACGATGATTTTCATAATTTGTAGTTAAACTGGCAGGTTCAAAACCCACGCGTTGCCACTGTGAGTATAAGAGTGTGAAAAGATTAGCTGTTCTACTTAAAAAAAAATGTTTTGCTTTATTGATATGAAGTTTTTTGACATATTTTCGATACAAACAAAAACATCGTCTGAATTCGAGCAGAACAAACAAAAAGATAACAAAAATTGATAAATAGTTAAGGGTAAATTACTATTTATGTTGCTTTTGTATAAATGTATTAATTATACATATACATCGTCATGTGATTTGTAAAGCCTGCCTAAGTGAGTAGCATTTATTAGCCTAACAATGATTCATGAATATTTTGACAAGTTTTTTTTTTCAATTTAAAGAAAAATACCGAAAATACCGGTTTTTTCGCCTCTCTAATACCGGTATTTCGGTATTGAAAAAAATATCGGTGTTACCGGTTTTATCGGTTTTCGTTTTACCGGTAAACCACCCTAGGTATGAGTAACTTAATCACAGCTATTCAAACCCAATCCGTATCTTATCATTACTATACTTTGATTTGGTTGTTGGTTTCAAAAACAATTAAACAAATATCTCTTACCGGCTCCTATTCTACATATTGCACAACCGAACAAATATATTTTGATTGATTTGATTCGAGCAATCTTCGATGTGTAGGATTAGGACAAATTTTTAAAAGATTACAACCAACAAGTGATCAACTCTACGTACTTTTGTACTTGGAATGCTCCTTTCACATCTCATCATTGGGACGAAGTTTAAGACTTTTGTTTGGTAATAAAAACAAATTTTAGATTTGGATTCTCGGTTTTTAGTCTTAATAAACGTAAAGCCGAAAATCCAAATCTGAAATAGTCGTCATAAAAACCTACATAAAAAAGAATTCTCGATTTATAAAAAAATTACATGGATAATGCAACAGACGGAGACAGTGGTGAAAGGAACACCGATATCAGATTCCAACGTAAGGATCGCGGTGTAACAGCTAGAATAATATTTACGTAGGGTATCGGCTCTATTATCGTCAGGTTTGCCCAATTATCGTAGAGAACTAATTATGAAGTACCATTATACAAGAAATAAATGATCTTGTACATCATTTACCCTTCTGACGATAATAGGAAAAACCTGACGATAATAGCGCTGGTATCCTATGTCCCGAAAAAAAACAAAAAGTTACTTAACTGACCGCACTCTCCACAGGTAAATGTTTTAATGGCAAATCTGATAGATTGCCTGTTAGAGCTGGTGAACCTCAAGGAAGTATCTTGGGTCCGATCTAATTTAATATTTCTTCTTCGAATCTACCTGCTTTGTCACCAGGATGTGAAAAATCTCTGTTTTGTGACAATACAAGCATTTCCGTATAAGGAAAGATCCTCCGTATTATATGTAGTCAGTTGCAAAAAAGTTTAAATAATTCTCTTCATACTTGCAGGAATGGAAGATTTCCCCTAATGCTTCAGAAGTATAATTGATGTTTTTTCGTCATAAACCAAGATTTTTTTTTCTCAAACCGCCGAAAATCACGTTGTTTTAAAATGAACGGTGATAAAAATCTTACTTTCAAGGAGCGATTGAGATATTCTCAATCAAAGCAAAGTCCAATAAGTACATAAAAAAGCATGTATTCTCATATCAACAGGAATTGAGACTTTTTCTCAAGAATAAACTGTTGATTTACAAACAAATATTTAGACTAACAATGTTGTATTCACGGCCGTAATCTCGCAGACTGACGTAAGCGCCAAAGTGGCCGATTCGTGTTTTTTGCGATTAAACGATAGGACACACCAAATTGGACCTATAGGCGCCGCAATTTGATCAAAGGTTTCTTTCAACGACTTAAGAACTAATCAAACAAATGGAACCAAATTTGGCCTGTAGAAGTGTTTGGGAGCAGGAAATATTTCTATAGTGGTACGACATCCTTCATTTCTCTGCAAGAGAAGGGTTCCGTACAAATGAAACACATATTTGAAACAATTTTTCCGGAAAACAGCTTAGAATGATCGAAATGATACACGGAGCCAAGAACCGACCCCAAAGACTATTTTGAATTCTAAGATGGCAACTTCTCCCAAAATTATCGAATACCACTCAATATGAATATTTCCGTAATCGGAATGATGCACAAAAGTCTACAATCGATCCCAGAGAAGACCGTTGTAATCTCAGACCACGGATTCAGCTTACCGGTAATGAAATGGAGGTAGTTATCAAGTGCGTTGCCTAGATGCAAACTGGTGATTACCGAGAACGACATTAGCAGAGAAATTCGTCGAGGTCCTAAGGCGGGAAAGTCACCGCGGCACAAAGTTGACTATCTACAAAACCTTGATCAAACTGTAACCCTCTAAGGCTACGAGTCTTGGTCCATGCTCGTGGACAACTGAAGCGTACTTGTGGTTTTTGTACGGAAGAAATGCAGATAGAAGATGGCAGGGGCCACGAATGCTGTCAGTTATATTCCAAATTAAATTCATTTTTGAAAACGTATTCTCGAATCGCGACTATTTGACTGATTATGAAAAAAAATTGTTGAGCGACTTGTCGCATACTACGATGGATGTACGTCAATCGGTTGTGGGAACAGTGAAATAAAAATCGCTGTTTCTGCAACAGAATGACGTTGGTAACGTAACTTCAGTTAATAAACCTTTTTTACAAACAGTTACAGTTACAGGTAATAACGTAATAAACCTTTTTTACAAAGCAATGTTTTGTAATTATATTAATGCATTATGTGCAGATCAGATTGTTGACATTCGTCCTAACACTTATTATACAAACGTTTTTGGAAAAAAATTCGCACTGAAAATTTTACTCGGTGTCGCATACGTCAGTCTGCGAGATTACGGCAGTACAGTTCTCACTTGGACTAATTGATGTGCAATAAAAAAAGATGCTTCAAAGGATTCAGAATAAACTTTTAGAAATGATTTTGTAGCGTCCTCGCATATAACATAGGCTTACTTATGTGGAAACATTAGAAAACATGATAAACCAAATCATAAACAAATTCCGACATGAGTCGCGATATTGTTTGCAACATTTGTTTGTGAACAAATTGTGTACCTTCCAATTTTGTTAAATTTCGTTACAAGCTAGTCCAAGTTCCCAATACTACTTATCATGGCGTTCGGGAAATTGTGACTACATTTGACCGTTTGCAGTTAGGCAGAGTAACTGCTGACAAAGTGACAAATTCAAGATTCGGCACGATTTGCTGTTTATAGATGCCTTAATGAAACAAGTCGCAGTACTTTGTTTCAGCTGAAAATAAAACCCAAACGATACCTCTGTTTCAGCTGCTTAGCAGCCACCAGTGCAGCATAGCCTGCCTTGGTGACATCCTGTGGCGAATCGTCTGACGAACTAAACTTTGACAGTAGTGCACCGGGTTCGTTCGGGTCAAGGACGTCACCTAAAAGAGGATAGGATTTCAGGAACAATATTGCAACAAGTAACGCACTCTTGCAAACGTACCCCGTTTTATGATTTCCGGTTCGCGTTGGTCGAACAGTTCTGTCATGGCTTCAAGACCCTTCCGAGCGGCGCACTGCAAGGCGCTCTGCATCACCGGTTTCCGTTTGCGTTTGGAAGAGCTTTTGCTAGCTGCGGTACCGTTCCGGTCCGACTTGTGATTACTGTGGCCTGCTTTGCGCCGTTTGGTTGACACTTTTAATTTCATTCGCTTCGGTTCCGGCTGCTGACTGCCGATGCCGTACAGGTCAGTGAAGGGACGTGGGAGGTTGGCGCGGTCTTCGTCGTCTTTGTCGCTGGAATCAGGGCTTAATAGCTGCACTGGGGTTATCAATTGGTCGTCGTCGTTGTCGTTGTGGTCACCGTTATTGTCATTGCGAAAGATGTTGGTACTGGAAGCGGTCAATGCTTCCGTACGGCAGCACGGTCCGAGTGTAATGGCATAGATGAATATGGTGATTGAGGTCAGGAGAATGACACAACTGCGGGTAATGAGAGAAACGAAAAAGAAATTAGCAAAGCGGTAATTTATTCATACGGGTGCTGGTTGACTTATTTTCGCTCTATATTACGCTTGATTGCCGCTGGTTGGGTGCACCAGGAAAGAAAACAAAGCCACTTAACTTTCGCTTTCTATCGGTGCGAGTAACTCTGGGAACTAATGGCGTGAAAAAATTAAATAACAAATTGATGCATGACGCAACGAAATTAGTAGCCAATTATTGTGGGGGCCCTTTTTACAAATTATGTGGTCGTATTTTGGTCCTAAACCACATGCTGTTTTTCACTTTACGATAAAGGACTTTTTCCACTAGCACGGCAACAGAAAAACACCTTGTGATTGAACGCTCAGCATAATTAGTCTTATATTTTACATTCCGATCAAGAGCAATTTGTTCAGAGTTCAGAGTCTGAATCCTGATCAAACACAACACAAGTCCAAAAAGTACCTATATCAGATTAGATTGCACTTGTTTAAAATAAAGAATAGAGTTGAATAAAAAAAAGAAGTTATTATTTGGGTGATAAATATGATAATTCAAGAAAGTTACAGACACAGTATTACATAATTTGTATTGATCATTGGTAAAAGCGAACAAATGAAAGATTCTAGCGTTGAACCATTGAGCGTCACGAACTTTAAGCTTTTACGACATAGTTAGGAGTATCAAAATTCACAGGAACGGTTGAAAATTTATTTTTCCTGTTAGAGCACAAGGGTTTTTTTTTTTCGATTTTGTCGACAATTTGTCAACACAGGTTTGACAAAGTTTCGAAAGTGCATAAAGTCTTCAGAGACTTAAGTAAGATTTTTCCGTAAGCATACGTAGAAGCAACAAACCCGGTCAGCAATTAGTCTGCGGTCTCTGACGCTTTTTCGAGCTCGCTAGGGGCATCGAAATCCACGAAATTTCTTAGTTTTAGCACAAGGGCAGAACCTGTGTAGATCACTGCAACGTTATGTACTGATTTACACGTTATCAGAAAATTAACCAAGATTTACAATGATATTGAAGAACGCCTAGGCGATGATTTTTTTAAAATATTTCCGAAACCGATTATTGCATAGCCACAATATTTCGTGTTTAAAAATTCCTTCCAGTAGAGGAAATTAATTTTTTTTTGTTCATCTATAATTTATTTGACACGACACAAATACAATTTAATGTTTAACGGCGCCAATTACTTTCTTAGCTTACTTTCTAAAGTATCTTAATAACTAAAAGCAAATTTTTTATCCTCGCTGCCGACTACGAGCTGAAACTAAATGTAACTTAAAGCTATAATATTTTGCATTAAAAGCACTGGTGTACTGTATGATGGTTTTCATTGCCATAGGTAAGCACATGTTCCGCTGCTGGGCCAAGATATTACGGACTGGCATATTGGGTTGTCTCTCTCGGGCCTTGAGAGTATCGTGCGGGTCTGATTGCTGTTTCCGGATCCGGGGTCTTAACGTGTTCTTGTCGTTAGGCTGGATGCAGGCGGAAGAGAGGAAATTAATATTCTATTGAGAAGTTCGCAATTGTAAGACATTACGAAAGGCTCCCCATTTTGGCACGATTGCTTACAACGGTAGGAACAACGCGAATATTTCACCTCTTGCATCGCTGTTCGCGGGTGCATTTTCCCATGACGTCGATATGCGAGCAAATGAGCGAAAGTACAATTGAAACACCGTTTTCAATTACCTTGCAGCAGACTTTGTGCAGCACCCTTGTTGGCTATTTACTCAGCAGACCAATTTGTTATACGCAACTGGAAGTGGGGTGGTACTATTTAATTGTTACTCAGCCTTCATTGAATGCTAGTCAGGTCAGAAGTAGATACAGGATTCAATGATTGTTCCGAAGAGCGCTCAATCGAGAACTCTTTGTATGGAACCTTCCAAAAGCTAATGCCATTTGACAACCCTAACTCACAAACCGTCGGTCGTCGTCGTACGCATGACAAGAGATGCTAGCGCAAGAAGCTAATTAAAACAAATAAAAAAGTGTTGGATAATTGCGGCGCTGCCGCGGGGAATCGGGATTCGCTGTCGGCACTGACCGACTACGCGATTGTTTGTAAACACTCTGTCCGGCCTGGCGTCAAGTCGTGAAGCATTGATTATTACATTTTCATTTGGTGTTTTTGCTTGTTTCAGGTTCCTGCAAGAGTTTTAGAGCTAATACGCGAATGAGCTCCTTTCTCTCTTTCTAGATGGCGGGTGTAGGGGACAGCCAATCGACGATAGACGGGCAGTTGACCACGTACTGACGTGAGTCGTTAAATTATATTTTACTGCTAACAGCTGAAAGGAAAACCGTATTTCAATTTATTGTTCGCTATAGTTTTAATTCATTGACCGCTCTTGAACGAACTGAGTATATAGCACTATTGTTATGTGAGTTTCCTTGGATTAAATTATATCAATTGATCATGGATTTTTACGCGATTAGCGAACTGGAGCCGAACATTCCGCATTTAATTTTTTGAACATTCCGTCTTTTAATAGATTTATTTATTATTGATCACTTTGAGTAAATTTCTGGTTTTCAATAAACTTATTCAGCATATTATTTGTTGATATGGCATTGTTTTAAGGTGGTGACTTTATTAATTTTTTTAAAGATTTGATAGGGTAGGAAACCTGTTTAAAGCAACACCTTTTTAAAGCAGCTTAAGCAGCTACAAACATAAGTATATTCACTTGTTCACTATCTTAAATTATGTCAGCACTTGTTTTCAGATAATAAATATGATTTTGCAAACTTCAACAATTTCCAAACGAAGAACACTATTTCAATCACCCCGAACATATTTTAAGCCGTTGTGTGATTTTTTTCGATTGATTTCTATTGAAAGATTTCTCTGTGATGAACGGTATTTCATATATTCGTAAGACAGCAGGTTAAGCAGACTTTTTGTGTGCATCACTGAAATTGTCGATATTGATCAAAATTCAAGAGAGTTTGAGGCCGGTTTTCTTCAGCATATTTAAATAGGAGCCACTGATTAAGCCGTTCCTCACCCTATATTGACAAAGTTTTTTTAGGAGAGGCTCTGGCAGCAAGGCTATCGTCAGCATGTGTGAATTCTCTGCTGAGTAAAAGTTTACATTTCAGGTGTTTTTGCATCAGTTTCTTCTGCAGTAACTAGTGTGTTTGTTGTGGGTGATGACTACAAGCTATAGAGCCGCTCGAATATGAACAATTTCAATGGAATCAGTAAGATAAGTACAAATTAATTGTTTAGATTTTGTTATGCGTTGATATTCGAGCTCATACCCAGTAAAAAATATTTGACACCATATCTTACGCCGACTGGAAGTGCAGGAAAATTTCGCGTGTGTGGACTTCAATATCGGTTTTTTTCCTGCTGTTTTTTCGATTTCCGTCATACATTATGCTTTTGCTTACGAAGATAAATGACATTTTCCGTACATGCACTGGCAAACGTGTATAGCCCGTTTTTCGAACTACTAGGGTAGGAAACACGGTATTTGCTGTTCAATGTTTTCTGTTAAAATTTCATACATGCATTGAGTTCTAAAACGTTTCGTAAAATGGTCTATAGCCGTGTAGGGTCGTTTCTGTTTCGCTCAACCTGTGAATCGTCGAATCTCGGTGCTCCGATTTTCCAATTTTTGCCCATAACGTTCGTGGTTGTGGTAGATGCATGAGTTTGTGGATGATCTGTTTGGATGACTTTATGCGGTGAATGGTTGTAGAAAAAAGCGACACGTTCTTTTTTCGTTTTTCGAATCCGTTATAACTTTTTTTTGCGTATTCTACGTTGAAAATTTGAAAATTTCAGCTATGGAAGGTAGTCGACCGAGATCTTCTAATACTTCATGATGTATTTTATAATTCATTTTTATTAATATCACATTGTATGTACATTAGCATATCTATATTGTTTGGATCAGGCTTGTTAATACGATATGTTATCGTCGATAATCGTCATCGCCGACACCGATAACGTCTGCTATCGTTACAAATAAACAACAATAACAAATCTGGTCATTGAATAATGCACAGTGAGAAGCAATTACCACTCCAAGTCGTTCTTTCAGTTGATTCATTGTGCATCTTGAATGGCTCGGATTCCTCACGCAGTAGCAACCATTGATATTTACAGTCAGAACTAAGTCAAGCTAAGCTATATTGACAATGTTTTTTATGCGTGGTACACAAATTACGTAATACTATAAAATCTAGATTTCAGACCCCCTTTTCCATGTGTACCAATAAGTAAGGGGCCATCCACATCCCACGTGGACAGCTTGGTGGGGGGTTGTGGAATGTCCACGGTCCTTACAAAAGAAAAAAGAATTTATATGGGCATTTGTCCACGGGTAATAAAAATCTGTCCACATGGTATGTGGATGGCCCCTAACACAAACTCAACCTTTACTCTCTCGAACAAAAAAAAAAAAAAAAAACAGATATTTCAACCAATTTCTCCGGACAATAGCTTAAAATGAAAAAAAAATCGACTGCAGACGCCATTTTCAAATTCAAGATGGAAACTTCAGGTTTCTGGAAAACAGCCAAAAAAGGCCGAATACCATCTAGTATAGGTATTTCCGGAATCAGAATAATACCCAGAGACCAGAAATTGACTCCCCATGGCATTTTTAAATACAAGATGGCGACTTCCGGTTTTTGTAAAACGACCGAATGTGACCAAATACCACCCAATATGGGTATTTCCGGAGTCGTGATAATTCACAGAAGCCAAAAGTCGACCTGAGACGCCATTTTGAATTCTAAGCTGGCGACTTACGGTGTCTGGAAATCAGCGGAACATGACCGAACACTAATATAGGTATTTCCGGAACCAGAATGACACTCAGAGGCCAGAAATTGTCTTCCCATGGCATTTTTAAATCCAAGGTGGCGACTTTCGCTTTCTGGAAAACAACCGAAAGTGACCAAATATCACCCAGTAGGGATATTTCTTTTTTTTTTTTAAGGAGGGAATTTGTTTGTAGCTTAAGTATTTATGATAAATATTAGTAAATAATGAGTATGTGTGTCCAATCACAAATGGTGACTTCTCAACACTGTAAGAAATTTGTAATTTTAATTGTTAGGATTTGTTTGCTTTCGCAATTAGGACTCTCATTCGTAGGGATTTAAACCTACTTGTCAGAAAAGGGGAAATAAACTTACAACTAACTTAATTGCTAACTTATTGGCTATAAAGAGAGCATATCGTAGCAATTGAGGATTGCAACGATTTTTGTCGAAAATTGTTAATAATTTTATTTGACATAGTTTCTAATGGTTCAACACCAGTAAGTCTATGTAATTCGAGTGTACCAAACAAAGGAGGACGCTTCAAAATCATTTTTAGAATTTTATTCTGAATCCTTTGGAGCGTTTTCTTCCTTGTTGAACAGCAACTTGACCAGATCGGTACAGCATAAAGCATTGCTGGTCTAAAAATTTGTTTGTAAATCAAAAGTTTGTTCTTTAAACAAAGTTTAGAATTCCTGTTAATGAGAGGATATAAACATCTCGTATATTTGATGCACTTGGCTTGTATACTCTCAATGTGCTCTTTGAAAATAAGTTTTTTATCATTAATTAGTCCCAAGTACTTAACCTTGTCAGACCAACGTAAAATAACCCCATTCATCTTGACAACGTGATTATTATTTGGCTTGAGGAAAGAAGCCCTAGGCTTATGCGGAAAAATTATCATTTGAGTTTTAGAAGCATTGGGAGAGATTTTTCACTTTTGCAAATAGGAAGAAAAAATATCTAAACTTTTCTGCAATCGACTGCATATGACACGAAGACTTTTTCCTTTTACGGAAATGCTTGTGTCATCGCAGAACAATGACTTTGTGCATTGGAGGCAAATCAGCAAGATCTGAAGTGAATATATTGTACAGGACTGGACCCAAGACTGAACCTTGAGGCACACCTGCTCTGACAGGAAATCTATCAGATTTTGAATTCTGATAGACAACCTGAAGAGTTCGTTCAGTAAGATAATTTTTTAAAATTTTGATTGGGAAAATTGGAAAATTAAAAGTTTGCAATTTCGCAATCAAATCTTTATGCCAAACACTGTCGAATGCTTTTTCTATGTCGAAAAGAGCAGCTCCAGTGGAATAACCTTCAGATTTGTTAGCTCGTATCATATTAGTAACTCTGAGCAATTGATGAGTAGTGGAATGCCCATGGCGAAATCCAAACTGTTCATCTGCAAAAATTGAATTTTCGTTAATGTGTGACATCATTCTGTTAAGAATAATTCTCTCAAACAGTTTACTTATCGAAGAAAGCAAACTGATTGGTCGACAACTTGAAACTTCAGCTGGGTTCTTATCCGGTTTTAAAATTGGAGTAATTTTTGCATTTTTCCATAATTTGGGAAAATATGCAATTTTGAAGCAGCAATTGAAAATTTTCACTAAAAATTCCATTGTGCTCTCAGGGAGATGTTTGATTAGTATATTAAAGATTCCATCGTCGCTAGGTGTTTTCATATTTTTGAAATTTTTAATAATTGATTTAATCTCATTCAAGTTTGTTTCAATTATTTCTGCAGGTAAAAAAATCTGGGAAGAAATTAAATCAAATTGACGTGTGACTTCATTTTCAATTGGACTCACAAAATTCAAATTTGAGTTATGAACACTCTCAAACTGCTGAGCAAGTCTTTGGGCCTTTTGTTCATTGGATACAAGAAAACGTTCACCATCTTTCAAAACTGGAATAGGCTTTGAAGGTTTCTTAAGAATCTTCGACAGCTTCCAAAAAGGGTTTGAATATGGTTTCAATTTTTCAACTTTAGTTTCAAAATTTTGATTTCTCAGAAGAGTAAATCTATGTTTAATCTCGTTCTGTAACTCTTTATAAATAGTTTTAAAAACAAAGTCACGAGAACGTTGATATTGACGTATGCGGACATTTTTCAAACGAATTAGAAGTTGAAGATTTTCGTCAATTATTGGTGAATCAAATTTCACTTGAGCCTTTGGAACAGAATAATTCCTGGCATCAACAATTGCATATTTAATGCTTCCAAAGCGGAATCAATATTCACTTCGTTTTGCAAATCAAGCTCATTATTGAAATTTCTCTCAATATGAGTTTTGTATCTTTCCCAATTAGCCTTGTTATAATTAAAAACAGAGCTCATAGGGTTTAAAACTGATTCATGTGATAAAGAAAAAGTGATTGGAAGATGATCAGAATCAAAGTCAGCATGTGTGATCAAATCACTACATACATGACTTTGATCTGTTAGCACCAAATCAATTGTTGAAGGGTTTTTTACAGAAGAAAAGCATGTAGGACTATTCGGAGACAAAATAGAATAGTATCCTGAAGAACAATCATTGAATAAAATTTTGCCATTGGAATTACTTTGAGAATTATTCCATGAACGATGTTTAGCGTTAAAATCGCCGATTATGAAAAATTTCGAACGATTTCTGGTGAGTTTTTGTAAATCACCTTTAAAATAATTTTTGTGCTCGCGTGTGCATTGAAATGGTAAATATGCTGCGGCAATAAATAAACTCCCAAGTTCAGTTTGAACTTCAATTCCCAAAGTTTCAATAACTTTCGTCTCAAGGGGGAAGAGCACGATGTTTGATTCGGCGATGAATAACAATTGCAACTCCACCGCCGGAACCCTGAATCCTATCATATCTATAAACCACTTAATTGGGATCATATTTTAATTTTATGTTAGGTTTCAAAAATGTTTCAGTAATAATTGCAATATGCACATTATTTACTGTTAAAAAATTAAAAAGTTCATTCTCATTGGCCTTTAATGAGCGAGCATTCCAATTTAATATTTCAATTGTTTTATTTAAAATCACTGCTAAATTTTAAATTAGAAACAATTTTAATAGTAAAATTTGTGCCTATTTGAATGGCTTCAAACATTGATTTTGCCTGCAACATGGCGTTCATAAGATCGAACATTGCCAAGGATATTTCCGGAATCGCAATGATTCACAGAAGCCAAAAGTGAAACTGAGACGCCATTTTGAATTCTCATTCTAAGGCTACTTCTGGTTTCTTTTCTTAGAAACAGCCTAAAATGATTAAATATCACCGTTATCGGATTGATGCAATCCAACATGCATGCTAAACATCTGTCCAAGACCGCCATGTTGAAATCCTGTTTCTGTGCGACGTTTTTATTTGTACGACTGTTTTTGTGCGAGTTTGTTTTTTGTGCGGTATATGAAAAAGGACCATATCTGACGAGATTTTCAGCAATTTAGTGAAATGAATTTGAACGCATCACATACCTAAGTATTGCGTCAGCCAATTACTATTTGAGCCAGTTTACGTAGGACAAGTCACGTATTGCTAGCCTGCAAAGGATAGCGGTTGGAAAGAATAGTATGTTTGAAAAAGTTACGTTTATCAATCAGATGTTTAATAATGTTATCATAGGTATTTTCTAAATCAGAATCATCAAGTTTCGAGTTATTTTTAAATGAAATTTTTTTCTATGCGGTCTCTATCCACCGCATAAAAAAAGATTCTTTCAACAATGTTGTGAAAACATTGTTTCATAGCTACACGTGATGATTTCAAATAATTTTTTTACGCGCTTAATTTTGTGCGGTCCCTATCCCGGGCACATAAACAGGTTTGACTGTATTAACTATGTCTTAGAAAAACATGAAATTTCAAAATCTCGTGTCTCATTTTTTTTGACGGATGGATGGATTCTGAGCTAGCGTTCTTGCTCGAAGACTTTTTGACTCTCAGAGAATCGATTGAAAATAATAAGATATAACCCCATGTCCTGACGATTCATGCATTTTCAAGACAAAGAGTGAAACTTTAACCGCTTTGAGGCACGGCTTCCGGAATTCCGGTAGTAAAGGCTAGGTTAATCTTTAAGATATTTCCCAGGGACTTGTAATACATAGGTTATGCAGAGGAAATAACGACCACTCGGAATTAAATCTGTGGCTTGATGTAATAACAAATTCTACTTAAACCCAACCCGAAACGACCAATTTTTTTTCCCAGTTCTTCTCTAGCTTTTTATTCCTTGGTTTTATCTCTGACTTTCATAGTTACCAAGAAAAGATTACTTCATGGCTTTGTTTTTTGTTGTTGCCTACTTATTTCGTGATCACGAGATCGTCGTTGTTTCTCTCGTGGGAAACAAGGTGTCTAGTATCAGCACTTTTTCCATCGTAGACATTTTGAAAAAATATTGCATCAAATGTCTGGCTGTCTGTCTATTCTCCCACATTCATATTCCTACCACAGACAAACAGACGTGCCACTCGATGACGATTTCATCGACCAGAAAAATAACGATAATTTTGAAATTGTGCTTAGTGAGCAATAATGCCACTTGTGTCGCTATAAACAAGCGTGTACATTCTTTATCAAAGACAAAAACCGTCAGTGATGCCGCTGGTGTTGATTCAAGCAAGCGCGCACACCCATTAGCAAAGACGAAAACCGTTTTACGAAAATAAGTAGTAGTAGGCGATAAGCTCACATGGTGGCACATGAGTGTAGTGAGTGTTTTGAATAAGGACGAAGATTTTTCAGGATTTTTCTTCGAAGAGGTACGTCTGTTTGTCTGTGTTCCTACTACAACCGTTACAACGCGGCAAACCACTGTTGTTTAATCCCGCTTTGCCACATGATAGTCATTGATTTTGTTACTCTCTCTCTCTCAACCTGCTGCTCTCTTCAATATTCTCAAAATTTACATTTTTTATCAAAAACAAGAAAGTTATGGCTACGCCACTGAATACAACAAACAGTCTTAAGTTGTTCTACGTAGATCTTGCGATCGTTGCTTTACATACAACTCTTCTGTTTTTTTTTTATAGTCATTTGAAGCAAAGACTCCTCTGTTTCATTTTGACAACACGCTGATTTAGTACACTCACGTTTTGGAGAGAAGAATATGTTTTGTTCTTGTTGATCAAATTTCTTCGAAACACAAATTTCATCGAGGGTGCGCTAACTACTATCGCTTTTTTGTATCATTTCACGCATCATCACTAGTTTTTCAATAACAAAACAGGAAGTTTCGTCGATGGTCTAATCTTTAAACCGCAACGCTGGCTCCTGACCGTTGCAGGTATAGATGAAGCCTAGAAGTTTCTTGCTTGTGATATTAACTTTGCAATCGAATGTCTCGAATATGGGTATCAAATACCTGATAATTGTTGTCGTTGATGATTCTAGCATTCAGAGACCAGATTTTTTTTCACTTATGCTCCGTTAAGATACTACAGCTTCGGTGCCTCGCAATCCTCACACTTCTTAGTTGTTAAGAAGTGCCTTGAAAAGTAATTAATATCATATACAAGGTTTACCATCACCAAAGCCATCCCAAACCGTTCAGATGATAACAAACGGTTTGGGATGGGTGAAGTGAAGTGAAGCCATTCAAAAATCTACAACACCAGGAGGTTCTCATCGCTCCGTTTTAACATTAACTGGCCATGCCAGTTGAATCGTTTTTTACCAACTGACTTTCTACTGACGGTCTGGTTTTTGATACTGCTTTGACTGTCAGTCAAAGTCACTCACACCAAAACTGTCACTGTGAAGTCAATGTAAGACTGTCAGAAAACTAATCAGCCATCGTTACAAAGTCTCAAGCGCTTTATTGAAGACAATAACGTGAAACCCAGAGTTCTGGCCTCTGGATCTAAATGTATTTGTACATTAAGATTACATCACTGTAATTAATATTAGTTGACCAGAAGACTTTCTTTGGTACAAATTGGTTTACGATATTTGTTATGAGGAAGTCTTTGAACATCCGGAGGAATGTACATCGTTACTAAATTACTTGCTTGAAGTAAACTTTCACCGAATGTAATTGGCAACGTCGCTTAATCATTGAAGCACAATGGCACGAGAAATAACCGAACGAAAGCTCTTTCTGAGCCCTTGAATATTGCAGTAAGTCGGTCACCGGTGCTAGTGGAATAGCTTTCATCAGTGATTTTCTCGGAACTCTTCACTTATTTGCTCAGTTGGTAGTACAAGTTGATGAACTTCTAAGTTAACAATATAAGAATTCACCGGAAGTATGCCATTATTGTTGCTACCGCAACTACTGTCAGTTACACAATGTATAAGCACTTCTATATTCCAAGCAATCTACATCACTCAACACTCGTTAGAAAACATAGAGAGGCTTGAATAAACCAAAGTTTAACGACCGTTTTCTGCACACCACGAGCCAAGCCTCTGTTACTTGGCGTGTTTGAACTTGACTTTGGCTGCGAAGTAACTGACCCACAGCATCCAATTTCCATTCAACGTTACCTCTCCACTCATATCTCTACGGCGCTTGGGTATCAGTTCCTGTTTTTAATGTACCTCTTGCGCGATTTAATGAGAATGTATCTCTGCCAATCTCAGCCAATGCGCGACTGACGCCAGCGATCGCAGGTACCATCATCTCCGTCGTCGTCGTCGTCTTCACCGGTGGCGGCGTTCCATTGACCGTCATGAGATGCCGAACGCCCGGGGCACCGGATCGCGCAATGATTGCTCGGTGTTCTCGTATCCTCTGCCACAACCCGGCACGCGATCATCAGCTATTTGCGAATCGACAGAACACGCTCCAGCCTGCTAACTGCCGGAGCGGCCTCCGACACACGCCCAGCATAGCACCGCCCGCTAAGAGCCCATTGAGAAATCATAAAGGCCAAAGAAGCATTGGCAGCGTTGCCAACCTTCCAGTTTTTACTGGATATCTCCAGTTTTTTTGAAAATCGTCAGCGAAACAGCTGAAGGTTGAATATTTACAGTTTTTTAAAAATTGTTCCAGTTTTATCCAGTTTTCTGTTCATCAACACATTTTTTGAACTCATTACCATTACATGTATGGTCTTTTTAGTATTTTGTGCATTCATGCGCCTCGGTTGTAAGATTTTATTCGAAATTTACTCAATTTCAAGTACGCCAGTGACTATAATCTCCACGTGTAAACAATTTTCTTTCAGCCTTTTTGGTTACATGCAATAATACGGTGCAGCATTTTTGAACCGAAAATCAAATAAATTTATGTAAAAGCTTCAAATTTATATATACAGTTTTCTCCAGTTTTTTATTTTGAATTCTTCCAGCTTTTTATAAAAAAAGGTTGGCATCGCTGAGCATTGGTGATTAAGGAACGAAAAATCAAACACCGCCATTGCGGACAGCGCGTGTCTGTTTTCTACATATGCTCTTCCACTTCCTTTCTACGGTTGTTTCTATTAGTGTCAACTTTCTTCGCTTTTGCTAGGGGAGGCAATTTTGGGCTCTCTTCGACTAATAATAACCTCATAGTGATTTTATTTTACCTCTATTGATTTACTCCAAAGACTGCGTTAGGTTGATTTATTGTGTCTCGCTAGCTCTCTTTTGTAACAAGTTCTTCAATCGCTTAGTGATTTTGACATTTTGACGTAGGACTACGTCTCCCAGAAAGATCAACTACATAGAGATGTAAAATAAAAATCTAAAAACGTAAAAAGTGAAAAATATGTCCAATATCAAACGTTAATATGTCGGTTAGTTCTCAATGGATTTTTCTCATTCGTGCAATAGTCGATTGAAAAACCAACTATGCTTCCACCCAAATGCAGAAAACTTTTATTAGATTATTCGAAATGTTGTACTAAACGCAGAATTCGCTTAATACCTACTTTCCCAAGCACGATCGACAGAATTATATACTTAATAATCTGGGAAGGTACTATTTGGCCTATACAAGAGCTCCTGTTTAAACCAGTAATATTAGTTCTGGATAACAACTATGGAAGTTCTTACTTAGCAGCAATAGTAGTGGCAGCAGCAGTGGCAGCGGAAAGCAACAGTGGTAGCTGCAGTGGATATCAGCAGCGATAGTGGCAGGGCCAGCTGGTACAGCGGCACTTCTTTTAGTAAAAATCTGCCTTTGTGCGGTAGTGAGCGGCATCAGTATACATCAGCCGGCACTTCTCCCAATGAAAAGTTGCCGTGTTTTGACAACACACCAACGTTTTGGGATGCTGAAGATTATTAACATTGATGATGATATAAGATAGTCTATCGTAATCTTAGTGTCTATCATTCAAGGAATTATGAATTAATAAAGAATTAATGCTCCTGATCATTTCGAATCGTCTTCTGTAATTATCAAATCTAACAAGTATCAGTTGAAAATCTTGTGAATACAATACGATTTTTTTTAATGCAGGGCTTGATATAGATGCACTAAACCGTTGTGGAGCCATTTTCCAAAGTGTTGCTCTCGAACACTGAAATCATACAGTAGCCAACGGTAACCAACGCAACATTGATTTTATTCCGGACATCGATAACCATAGCATTTTACTTCCTATTATTGGCGAAAATGAAACGCTGCAACTTCTTTTTGATAAAACCTCTAGTCTTGGTCTTAATCAAATAAATCATGTGAAAAATGGACAAAATTGTTATCTAGATCTGTTAATGTCCAACATTAGTGAAGACTTTTGTGTGACGAATTTATTACAACCATTATGGAAGAACGAAGTTTATCATACAGCAATAGAGTTTTCTTTATTTGTGCATATGAATAAAAGACCTGACGAATATGAATTCGAAGATGTTTTTGACTTTCAGTCAGCAAACTATGATGAATTAAAACATAAACTAAATAGTATCAACTGGCAAGATGTATTGTTTGAAGACGGAAACGTCGATTCGGCTATAGAAAATTTTTATAACATATTATCTGATTTATTTATTAGCGAAATACCATTGAAAAGAATAAGACGTCATGGCAATTCCAAATACCCAGTCTGGTACAATAGACAAATTAAAAACTTAAAAAACAAAAAACAAAAAGCACATAAATAATACAAAACTCATAAAAATCGTGATGCTTTAACAACTTATCTTAACATTTGCGGCGAATTAAACGATGCCATTAGTAACGCGTTTGAAGAGTTCACATTAAAGACTGAGCTTGAAATCAAATCCTGTCCAAAAACTTTTTTCAAATATGTTAAATCAAAGTTAAAATCTGAAAATTTTCCTTCAAAAATGCAACTGCATGACAAAGTTGAAGAGAACCCGGCATACATCTCTGATCTATTTGCTGATTTTTTTCAACAAAATTATACTTTCTCCGAATCTGATCGTGACTATACATTCTTCACCAACTTTCCTGAGTTTCCCAACTATTTCAATATTGAACATGTCAGCGCACGCGAAATTGAAGATACTTTAAAAGCTCTGGATGCGTCTAAAGATCCGGGACCAGACGGAATTCCGCCAGCATTCATGAAACATTTAGCTAAAGAGCTAACTTCCCCACTGTTCTTGATTTTCAATATGTCGCTGGAATCCGGTTGCTTCCCGAAATTCTGAAAAAAACTCATATCTAGTGCCTGTGTTCAAATCTGGTAAAAAAACCGACATTAGCAACTATCGAGGCATAGCCATTCTTTCCTGTATACCTAAGCTTTTTGAAGCAATAATAAACAAAAAGTTATTCCACCAAATAAAAAATAGAATTACCCCAACGCAACACGGCTTTTTCAAAGGGCGCTCAACTAACTTACTCGAGTTTATTAACTTCTCTTTGAACGCAATGGATAAAGGTAATTATGTTGAAACCTTATATACTGACTTCAGTAAAGCTTTCGATCGCATTGATATACCCCTGCTTCTCTTCAAGTTACGAAAAATTGGAATTCATCCACAATTACTCAAATGGATTGAATCGTATTTGACAGATCGTCAACAAACAGTCAAATTTAAAGGTAGAATATCGAAACCTATTCAGGTAACCTCAGGAGTTCCTTAAGGCTCTCACTTGGGCCCTCTACTGTTTATATTTTTTGTAAACGACATTTCCTTTATTCTAAAACATGTAAAAATTCTTATTTATGCCGACGATATTCAACTTTTCATTGAAATTAAAAACGCTGATGATGTAAATATTTTTCGTAACCAGATAAAATATTTTTACATTTGGTGTAAAAAAAGCCTTCTTCAGCTAAACGTTAAAAAATGTAGTTCGATGGCTTTTGGCAGAAAAAGAAACATGCCAAGCAATATGATTTCCTTAGGAGATCAGGTAGTAGAGAAAAGTGAACGAGTTAGGGACCTAGGAGTCATACTCGACTCAAAATTAACATTCACTGATCAATACAATACAATTATTAATAAGGCTAGTAACATGCTCAGTTTTATAAAACGTTTCTGCTATAATTTCCAAGATCCATACACAATAAAAACACTTCATAATTCCTATGTCAGGTCACTTTTAGAATACTGTAGCATTGTATGGTCTCCGTTTTCTGCAACACATGTAAACAGAATAGAATCAGTGCAAAAACAATTCCTGTTATATGCACTTCGTAATCTACGATGGACGTCATTTCCCCTGCCATCATATGACGAACGCTGCAGACTTATTGACATCCAATCATTAAAAGCCCGTCGTGAATTCGCAATGATGTCATTTGTTAACGATATCGTATCTCAACGTGTCGATTCACCCGAAATATTATCAAAACTCAATCTTTATGTACCTTCTAGAAATTTACGAACTCGGACTTTGTTTTCTTTAAATCATCAACGAAACAATTATGCTAAATACGGGCCAATCAATCAAATGATGTTAGTGTATAACCAACACTGTGAAACAATTGACTTTTCTATGTCGAGAACTAAATTAAAACAATATTTCAACTCAACGCGCAATTTAAATCGATAGAAAACATTCATTGTAATAATCCGTCAAGTGAAGAAATTATTATTCAATTATGTATAAACTCTTTTTTCTGCTCCCACTAGTATAAATAGCATATAGCATGTAAGTTAGTTTTAAACATATGCAGTCTACTTTTGTTTGACGAAATAAATAAATAAATAAATAAATAAATTGTGTTCTAAATATTTCAACTTTATATGACATAAATGTTAAATCTGGCTGTTAAGAGAGGTGTTTTGCTTTCATTCAGTGTTCGGTTGGATACAACTAGAAACTGTTGAACTCATGACGTAGTTCTTTCGACAAACTTTCAAATGCAAATAGTCTGGTTTGCAACCTTTCGAGAAATTTGGACTCAAAATATGGCTATTTTCAGCGAAAAACTAGAAATATCTTGACAACAAATGGAAATATCAAACCAATGTATTCTACAAAAATGCGAGGTCTAGCAAAATGAATAAAATCTTAGAACATCTTGAACGACGATTACAGAAAAAGTTATGGACCAAAAACTAAGTTTGAGGGGTGTTCCTCGAAAAACTCTATTTTTTCATATCAGACGTACAGATAGAAGAATACCGCGTTCAGCAATTAATTTTCTTATAAATTTTCCTACAACTTTGCTGAAGAAAGCAAACTGGTATTTTGAAAAATTAGAAAAAATATTTTTTTCTAATTTTTCAAAACTGCTAGGGGAATTGATCAAAAAACCGAAAACGTCAAAATAAAGGCCTCGTTATATGAAAAAAAAAATTGCTGAAGTCACTGGATACATAAAATCAATATTTCACAGGCAAATCTAAAACGATCACGATTTTTCGAGTTTAGACCCCTTTTTTTAGCCAAGATTTAACTTTCACATTAAATATTCAACATTACAACTTACTACCACTAACAACAATTTAATCTTTAAAGTACGCATCTCAAATTTTCGAAAAAATAAAATTAAATTGATCAAAGTTGCAAAACAGTTTTTTTACACGAAAATGCTAAGTTATTGCGGCCTTATTGACACAAAAAAAAATTCTATAGGACGCTGCATATATCAATAACTATAAATAACATTCCTTCAAATAATGCTCATTTATTCACTCACAAATATGCAGGGTGTTGGCTGTCGGTCAGTTGTGTTTTGTTTTATAATGCGCAATGAAGCATTTTCGGTAAGTCGTAGTAAAATGGTTTTTGGCCGCCCGTGCACAATATACAAACGTCTGAAATAGTGTGGGGCTAAGTGAGAATTTTTTTGTTAAAACCATCAAAAGGTACAAGAAGAAATTCTTTTCGGAGGACCGCTCCGGTCGGCCACATCTACATGGACACCGGAAGTCGTTAAAGTTGAGAGGGAGCGTTTCCGGCGAAAAAGGCAACGTTCAGTTGGTCACGAGTTCACTTTTTTGATGAAAAACTGAAGTACCTATACAGTCCCTCTACAATTATGGGTCAGTCAACGTGTGGTCTGAATGTTCAAAAATGGATATAAAATCGCAAATATTATCAACTACGAATGTTTTACTATCTATCTCTGTGTTCTGATGTGTACTTTCGATCAACAATTAGTTTCACTGCAGTTGATGCGTGTCAATCGGTTGGGAAGAAAAATATCACTTACATGGCAAAAGACACAATTATGGGTCACTTTTGGCATGCAACATCATTTAGTCTATAATATCGTCAAAATACATAATGCAAGTTATTTTATTGTTGTAAAAGCTGGATAATAAGTTATTTTATTCAGTCTTGATGCATTATCACGTAAAAGTAATAACAATAGTCAAAATATGGACTGACCCACAATTGTGCACCATTACTACAGTTATGGGTCACTTCACTTATCGCACCGAGCACAGTTATAATTTTTAGGGACATTTTCAACTTTAAATCATTTTAATCGTACACGAAAAGTTGGATGGTGCGAAACCAGTACAAAATTGTGCGTTTTAGCGCAATTGTCGATGTAGTTTGGAACCAGTACAATGATTGCGTGTTGGGCATAACGCAATTACTGCTCTAGCGTTTTTTCAATGTATTTGGCAGCTCCAAACTAATACACCTAAAAAGTTTCAACTGGTATCAAGCAGCATTGCAAAGCGAGCGCGAAGCAAAACCTTTCTCCTCCTTTCTGCTTGAGAACGAGACATATGCTACGCTGTCTCGCTCATTTCGTAAAGCGACGATAGTCATCGCCTTGCGCGTCACAGTCCGAACCGAAAGAGAAGTGAAAGAGCAACCTGCAAATTATATGTGACGTGTCTATTCTCGTCGCACGTACATAGAAATTCTATGAGCGAGAGAGAAATTTCTCTCGTCGCTTGAGAAAAAAGCGCGTGCACAGGATGACAAATAATAATTATTCACAATTTACAAATGCTGCCATAAAAAATCAGCAACGCTTTTGTGGCTTTGTGGAATGGAGGGTTTTCGGTGAAGCTAGCGTTTATTACAAAATGTTGTGAACAGAATTTTGCTTCGTTATTTTTTGCAAATCATTCAATGGTACTTTTAAATGATCAAAACCATCGAGATAAATTGATCGAGTATTATAGCTATATAAATCTAGTGAGTTCACAAGTTGTTGTTCGCTGCTTGCACTGCTCCATGAGTAGCAGTCACTAATACATTCGATGTGGAAATAAAGTGTCAGTATATGATACATATTCTGATTTTTATCTATGTCAATGTATTCGCAGTACAACAGCTGATTTATCATTTTCACACATTTATTGTGCGGTTTTAGTGCAAAATTTGTACGAATCGGGAAGTACAATGATTGCACAACCCGATCAGAAGAGCGTAACTAAAAAATTACAAAACTCTATCAACGCGAGATATAAATAACATATTTTGATACAATTTTGTATTTTTATAATAACAAAACCTGAAATGAAGTAGTTCTGAAACGAAAAGTAGTTTGGAGGGCAGTTAACGAGCGAGCCCAGCCTCTACTGGTTTTTATCGTCAAAGGCGTCAAAGTAAATGCTGTTTATTATAAAACGGAAGTTTTGGAGAAAATTGTTGCCACGAGTTTCGAAATTTAGGGGATTATTTGACAGATTTTCGGAATGAATAAATGGCTGCCAAGCTCCCCAGATCAGAACCCAATGAAATTTTTTGACTGGTCCTACATGATGTCGAAGCTTGCTAATTACAAGATCTCCAACTTAGAACAGTTATCGAGAAAAGTTGGGATGATATAACTATTAAATCCGTGCGAGTTTGAAGTTGCTGAAGCTAACTAAGACCGGTGTTAAATCTTGCTGTAGATGCTTATTATAAGTACTCTCAATATGGAAATTGTATCCGAATTAATTGAACATGGTTTACTGTTAAAGTCTCTGGCACCGCAGTGGTTAGATTATAGGGTAACGGACCCATAAATCGCCACTTTTATTAAAGACAAGCAAGTTGAACGTGATCCATTTCAATCTGTTACTTCGACAATGTACAGTATTTACTGTATACTACTCAATAAACATTGCGTTACATATTCGGGTTGCACCACAGCCAAAATAACTTATCTAGTCATGTTAAATAGAAATTTTCTGATGGGTGCTCAAGCCCCTAAATTCGCCACCCGAAATCCTAATTTCGCCAACCCAAAGACCCATTTTTCGCCACCTTCGAAACAGGACGGAAATGCAAATAATACTCGATCGTTAAGCTATTTGAAAAAATTCTGTTGCTGCCTAAATGTTATAAGACAGCTGTAGAATGAAACTAATCAATGATGTTATGCAATAGACTGGTCAGCAATGAGAAGCATTTATTTTATTTTACATTAGCTGAGTATCAAGCTTTACTCGGAATTCAATATATGGTGGTTTTGAAAATATTCTATTTTATGTTGAACTTATATTTTCAAACACATTTTGTCAGTCAGGGGGCAATTTGTATAAAACTTTACAACAAGATAATTTATAGAACACGCCGTTTCATGTCTTTTAATTTATTGTGTGTACAAAATGTAAAAAAATGTACAAATGTAACAAAAATATGTGACGCAAGGAAATTTTTCAAGAACATTAGTTTTTCTTTGGAACTACACGTCTTACTTTTGCCAATGTTGTCTTTTTTTCTTGCTTCTCTTTCTTCCTTTGTTCTTTCTTCTTCGCTTGCTCTTTTTTCTTCAAATCCTTTTCGAGTTTGCGTTCTTCTCGAATTCGCTTCCTGTCTTCCTTCTCTTATTCGAGACGTCTCTTCTCCACCTCCTTCTGAGAATATTCATGAACAAATTCATCTGATGTTAAAACGTGATACCGTTTGGACCTGTATTCCCTTTTGTTTTCTCTTTGAAGAGTGGGCGGCATCTTCAAGTAATCTTTTAATACCTGATTGAGTGGGTCAGGGCGCTGTTTTGGGGCATTTTGGCATAAAGCACTGATTCCTTAGCAGTCAATGAATTTGCCTCATGTTGTGTTCCACAGACGCCGCTTACAGGTAGCTCAGTTATGTCTGCTTGAATTTCCATTGCATCAAAAACCATTGTGCTGCCTTCACCCTCTAGGTTACTTCTCTCGATTGCTTCGACTGCCTCTGGCATTGTCTCTCTCAGAACCTGAAAGATAGTAAAGAGTGCTTTTTCGTCTGGGTTGTCGAAAATGACGAAATCACTCTTGAACTTTTTTATTTTTGACGTTCCGACCACAGAAACACATTGCTCCAAAGCCTTTTTGGCTTTGTGATAATCATCCATAGTGAGTGAAACATTTTCATTTGCCGATGTGTCACTAAAGAGTATTTCACCTTGTTCCTCATTATCTGCTGACGTTGCCATGCACTTGGAAAAATCAATTACATTCTAACCTCATGGGTACAGTCCTAAAGCTCTAAAACACTGTATGAAAGTTCATCTGGCGAATTTAGGGTCGAGCGCATAATATGGGATCAAAATTTCGCCAGTTATATTTGGGTATAAAATTACAGTAGTTTCATGAAATTTGAATTATATGAACATGAAAACCAAGCAATAACAGTGTAATTAAAAGTACTTTCACAAAGTTTTCAATAAACTGAATGTTTTATGGCAACTTTTCCACTAAGTTTTTTTTGCCATCTGTTATGGTTTGGCAGAAAATTTTGCTCTTTACATGACAACGTTATTTCGATCATAATTTTAGAAGACATTTTGTAATAATAAAATATTTTTGTTAGTGCGTTCAAGCACAGAAAACATTGCCAATTTTTATAGTATTGAATATAATCATGAGCCGTAACTACATCAAGTTTAAATTTAACAAGATTCACTGATTGGCGAAAAATGGGGGGCTGGCGATTTTTGGGGTTCTTACCCTACACGACATCGGCTACCTGAGTTGCATACCACGACGTTGTGCAGCTGTGTTCACAAAATATCGGAAAGGCTTTTTACCATATCTATATTGCTGGTCTATCTAATACCCGTATAAAAATGGCTGATCGATTTTGTAAGAGTTGTTTTCAATCGTTTCGCGACGCGAGATTATTCATGGTAACTACTGAAAATCAATTTATTAAAAAAAAGCCTCACCAGATTTTTTGTCAAAAGTTAGAAAATTTTGATTTTTCAACATATAAGTAATCGTATTTCAATCGACGATAATAGCTTTTCAGCCATACATTTTTGATTTTCTAAAACTTAAACCCGTATCACAACATCACATTTGTTCTCAAAATCTGCATTCCGCAAAGTTAGTTTTGCAGATTGCTGTATTCATATACGGATGGAGTTTCAAACAACTGCTTCATAATCGCGTCATACCGTTACCTCGAAGGGTTAGCGAGCTGGTGCAGTGTAAATTCAGCCAAATCTTTGCATCCGTTGAGAACATTTATGTATCATGCGCAACACCCCGGAATGCACCGTCTCAGCGTACATAAGGAAATGGAATTTGTGCAGCTTGTATTGGTTTGATTATTTTGTGTTTATTTTTTCGCTGCTCTCGAAGTAGGCACGAACCTCGGAGAACATAAACAATACCCATGTCTGATCGCAGGACGGACATACCAAGTAATGGCCGCACAAAGTCTAGGTCAATGTCAAAGAGTGAACATTTTGAAAGCTCGCCTGGGCTATTTACGCTACATACTATCGTGGCTCTCCTTTGTGCCGATTGGTTGTTCAGCATGGGTTTTACCCAAAGCGTCAGACTTCAGCAGAGCTTTGACTTATTTATCGCTCAGTATATTTTACCATGAACGGTGCCTTCGAGAAAGCTTTTAATGCGGTCATGTCATGCGTCGTGCGAAATGGTGAAAATTTACTTACGATCTCTTACGAAAATTTACTTACTATGCACCATAATCAACTCATCGATTGTGAGTTGTGCTTGATTATGGTGCACAGTAAAAATAGTTTTAAAAAACGTATTGCATAAATAGTTCACTATTCTTGTTTTTCTTTGTGGAAGGTGGCACCCTTCTTAAACAAAACACCACATTTGGTGTAGCCTCACCTGATCAGCTCAATGATGTAGTTCTGCGTGTCGGCTGTTACAAATGTTGTACCCAATAAATGATAGCATATAATGAATTAATAACTAGTTTGAATAAAAGTTGATAACATTGAAGATATGCAAGCTCCGGTTGAACAACAACAAAAAAAAATCTTCCGTTTGCTTGAAAACACCACCACTAGAGCACTGCCTACTACTGCCGACGCCCGGCTCTGGTGACCTGATTTCGTTCGGCTTGTTCTTTCTCGCGAAGTTCTTTGATCGCTCCGACACTACCCCACATAACCTTGGCCGTCACCTGAGTAGCACCGGTACCGGAACCCGGCCCTTGGGGTGCGCCACCGCCACCACCACCGACTGTGGCTTCATTGTTTCTACCGTTGCTGGCATTCCGGGTTCGCACAGGATGCTCAGCTGGGGTCCTAGCGGAACTGGCTCGGCTGCCACGAGTTCCGTGAGCGTTAGCCGCGTACGTTGCGTTTACATAGTTGTTATTCTGATCCTTTTCGCGTTCACAATTCTTGCACTGGTAAGACATTTTCTGCAGCAAACTTCGGAATGATTGAGCTCACAGTCTTATGCAACACACCACCGCCGCGTATGTGATGCTATTGGCAGAATATCGCGATCGGTTTTTTCGAGTTTCGTCTCCCAGATGCAAGTGCGCATTCAAGTCGTGTGAACCCAAAAATGCTGCATGAACCACTACCACAACAGTAACACTATATATACTCGACGTCGTCGTTGTCGTCGTCGTCGTTGTTGTTCGGCGCGATCAGCAGTTTTTTCCAGTTTATTTGTTGCGAAGGGAGCGTCTTAAGCTGGAAAGTAATATCAGCAAGGAGCACCAAAACCTTCCTCTGGTCACAAAAAAAAACAACAATAAACTATCTTCAACAACCATGTACCGAATCAGAATTTCGCAGCCTGTTGTCCGCCAGGCGGATCTATCGGGTTGTGAGAGTGTGCTCGGCTCCGGGTTCTCATTCGCGATCTCGTGCGATCGCGATGCAGACAGGTGTGCGTCCGTCTTCTCCTTGCTTGCGGTTGCTCTTGGAATCACCTGTTTGATCGTTCAATGCTTTGTTCGCCTATGTAGGCATATTCGTACTTACGTATACTTACCACACAACTCTGCAAAGACTGTGACGCGGTGGTATGCGTTTGACCAAGATTACGCGACTGGTGGGTCGTTGAACTTTGGCACTACTTTGGGGAAAGCTTTTCCAATGTGTGCCTCTCTTCTGCTTTCTGTGCTGCAAGCAATGTTTACGCTGCTGCCAAGAGTCAAAACAAATCGATTCTCACTGGGAAAAAGCTTTCGTTGCTAACTCGGCAGGGTTGAATCACAACAGTGCTGTTGAATATAGTAAAGCTGAAGATTTCTTTGTAGTTTCAGTAATTTGTTTTTCTACTCTATTTATTCACTTCTGTTCGAGCGTCTTGATAGAATATTTTCACTACACATTACACTTTTTATCTATTTCTCTATTACAGATTTGAATTTTCAGAACAGCTAGAGTTATTCATAATGGGTTAGTATGGTTTAGGCTGTGCGAGTTTTAACTATCCGCACAATCAGTGTTTACATTTAGCATAGGCTTGACAAGTTAAGATCCTGTGTATTTGTACTCTGAATCTTAGTCTCTCAAGCGTCATTTAAGTCAGTTTATTAACTTTCGTAGAAATCTTGTTCAATCTTTATTTACCGCTTCTCAGTTCTCTTAACTGAGTCGTACGCCGTCTGAAAATCTGCAAATACATCATGAATCTGTATGTTGTCTTCCCAGAATTCATGTGGTATTTTTCACAGAGTTCACATTTGATTTGTAGTGGAGTGACTCTCTCGAAAGCCAGCTTGGTCTTTACTAACAGAGAACTCCGTTGATGACCTCAACCCGAAAAAAAAGAGTAGAAAAGAGCACTTTGTAATCAGAATTGAATAACATAATGCTTCAATCAGTACAACAATCATTATTTTAGGACAAATGAGACACTGCAATTATTTCTTCGGCATTTCTTCATTAAACCAGATCCAGGTCTTCCATTTTTTTCTGCTTTCCATTAGCTGTTTTACCCGCCTCCTGTGTTGGCTACACAGCTTGAAAAAGCAACAGTCGGTTAGCCAGCGAGTATCCTTCTGACGCGTTGAATCACCGCCACGGTGGGCATGCGACTCCTGACCTGGTTCTTCTTGTCTGTCAGTCCGCATCAAACCAGTTGGTACACTGACTTCCTGCTACACTCGTCATACCTATTTCTTTCTTGCAAATTATCGATCTGAAGAAGGATTCATCATTTGAATGTCTCTCGGTGTGCTTCCGAACAGGCATTCCCCTGGCCATGGTAAGGTTTATCAATCTTATGCCGTAATCATTTGTCAACATATGAATGATATGTCACCCAGTGTTGCACAATCGTCCAGAAACCGAACTTAGAGAGAATTTGAATGTATAGTTCGATAGTAATATTCGAGAGAATTATTTTCTTCTACAAAGTTGTTACATATGGTGAAGCGCCTGATTTTTATATTATTAAAATTTTATCTTTTGTAGATAGAGAGATTGTTTGCTCTGTTGTAGCGTTGTAGTCCAGATTATATTAGGCAACTTCGCAGAAAAAGTTTAATTCTATCTTTAAGAATAACCGAAAAGACATTTTTCTACTTGACCGCTTTGAATTCAATTTTCACATCAAAACTGTCTTCGGGCGAGTTCTAGAGTTTTCAAAGACGAACATTTGGAAAAGTTGAAATCATAAATATCTCAATCCTATTCAAAGTTATTGATGTTTTTTATTAAAATGCTTTTTATAAAAATTTGTTTGTCGGTTTTTTCTGGGGCCAACAAAAAAAAATCTCTTGGACTCATTTTGAACAGAACCTAAACCTATTGGGAAAAAATCGAAAAAAAAAATTATTTTTCTTCTTCTGCTTCTGGTCGGAACTGGCAGTTGTCAGCTCCATTTGTTTTGGCCCAGTATCTTTGACTATATGGCCAAAAATTCATTTTTTAATTTATTTTTCATTTTTGAGTGAAATAAATTTGAACATATGATAAAATTTATAATTTTACATTTTCCGAAAATCTGCGTACTTTTACATATGATTTCTCGGTATTTTTTAAACTAGAAATAACTATCTTTTATTTGAAACAAACAGATCAAGAATCGTTCAACTCATTCGACAGTTATAAATTTTTAAAATAAAATAAATCGAAAAAACATTTTTATAGTCACCCTCTATTAGTACGGCTGTTTTCAGATTGAATTTACTCAAATATGCAAAAGTAATATATTTTTACAATTTTCTCCATATGTGCAATCAAATGTGCCCTTCCAAACAAGTCCAAGAGATATCTTTTATGGGCCAAACATAAAAAAGAACGACAAACAAATGGAAAGGGCGTTTTTTGATGAACAACGTCAATATGAATATGAATACAGATAATAAAGATTCCACCATTGCAAAATATTAGTTTTAATGTGAAAATTTAAATAAAAAAGTTAGAGTTTTTTTTTTTCAATATAAATCGATAATTTTTAAAGATAGCAAAAGTTAGACTTCTGATTTCATCGAAAGTTTGACATTATAATAAGCGCTTCACCGTATGAAACAACTTTGTAGAAGCAAGTTTTTCTCTAGAATATTGATAGCGAGCTCTTACTCCAACTTTCCCCCTAGATTCGAACTATTGTGGACTGGATGAGAAAATTCGTTCAACCTGTGCAAAAGTATCTCTAATAACAATTTCCACATCGTGTTTTGGACTCTCGTCATAGACCCGTTTGATCCTATCGCAGAGCTCGTCCTTGATGATGCCAATTTTATCATTTGTCGGTGTATATTTATTGATTAAGATGTAGTTGAAGAATTTGCCTTTCAGTCCTCATCCACAAACATGGTCAGCACCAGACAACTTATGAAAAACCGGTGCCACGTTTTACTGTTATGCCGCAACTGTAGTAAATGTGGTACACTAGAATGGGGTGGGGTGAAGTTGATCACCTGAAAATTCTTGATAAATAATACTGATCAAAAGATACTGATCTGACTTACTCTACACTAGGTGATATTTACGTGTCCTGAAATACTACTTTTGCTAGATTCACGTACCTGTCAAAGTTAACCCTTGCATACACGGTGCAATTTTACATATTTTCGAAAAAATCCTTTAACTTAATAAATACTCAATCAAATTTGGTAGTTTTTGACCTTCTGCAGCAAACCGAATTAAAATCGATCTAACGATAATTAAATGAGAACAAATTAGGAAACTTCAACTCGTGTGTTAGAATGAATAATTTTTAACCTGAAATATCGTTATTTACATTCCTAAAATAGCTGTGACTGATATTTTTCAATTCATAAATCGTCATTTATCATAAATATATCGAATAATAGCGCATTTCCAATAGATTGAATGGATTTGTTTCCTGGAAAACTGAAGTGATTCACACGATCTCAATGTTAATACTTTTTCGTAAACTTGTATCATTTAAGTGCTGATTTTACCCGACCCTTGAACGATGATTTTTTTCTGTGCTTTCTGCGAATGAAAATTATTCGATGGTAAAAAAACTAAAAATGTGTGGTATAAGAGTTGTTAGGCTATCAACCATTTTAATGATTTATTAGGAAAAACATCCTGAAGTCTTTTTTTTATTTTATTTAATTCAATATGAAACCACATCACCTGTTACGAATCTGATGCAGTTCTTACACCGTGGACTGCAGTTTGGAACTGAACGTATTTTTTATTCGAATACTGGTTAAAAGTTGTCTCGGTTGAAGCGCGGGGCACGACCAGTATCGTGAGCCGGTACCGCATAGCAACAGATTGACATATTTTCTGCAAGGTCAACGCAGCCAAAAAGCACCAGCAAGCAGCTGATGCAAACGATTCTACTTTTCATCTTCTCGGCGAGGTGAGAGGACTTTTTGGTATGAAATCGAAAGTACAATGGCATTCCAGTTCGGTAAGGCATGGCGTTGTGCGCGGTTTTCTGGAATTTACGCCTTGGTTGCAACTAGCCTTTAAAGTGCAGGAATCTGGGATGAGACACGCGAATAGTTATGGTTGTGTTGAAGCCACAAACTGTCGACTTCGAGCCACCACGTGGTCAACTTCGAACTTTCAAAGGCATATTACATCTTAATAGTTATTGCGTCACCTGTTGTCTCATGGTTGCTGTTTTGCATTAAATAGTGTTTTGACAAAAAACGCATCAACTGTTTCCGATTCTTCCGAACTGATTCCGCCTTTGCAAATTTGTAGTCGAACACGTGATAACCCTCAAACAGTCAAATCTTAAAGTAACCGCAGAAACCAACGAGGAATCATTCGATCGTTAACTTGAGCAAGGACTTTTACTTTTGAATTTCACTCCAATTTATGATCCTGAGAAGTCCTGATTTTCTAGAGCTTAAGCCATGTTGGGGTATGTTCAATGTTTCTTCGAGGTTGAGTTTTCCACTCGACAAATTGGTACAGTGTGGTTTAATTAAAAAAAAACTGCAAACTGCAAAATAGAAGAGAGAAATGGAACATGGAGGCCGGGAATCGCAGTGTGCAACTCACATTTTTTTTAATCAACCATGTAACTGATCACCCCCATCACGATTAATCGACTAAGGATCATAAGAATGTTGTTATAACATTTGTTGCTTTCAGAGACCTAGGAATTTCCTGTATCATCCAAAGGTATTGTATGAAGGAGTAAGTATTTGTGATAGGGTACTGATCTGGCTACTGATCCACGAAAGTTAACAGTGCGAGGATTATTACACGAATTCATGCACAATTTCAAATGATATGCGAAATTCAAAGTGCTACTATTTGCATAATTGACGAATGTCAAATACGTAATCGCAAATATGTCTCAAACGCCATGTTTTGTACAGAAGCATAAAATGATATTTTTTTAAGAATAATATCCATTTCAAGATAAAAGGCATGAAAAGCAAATTCAAATATTTTCTAGTCGATGAAAAAGTGACCTAAATGCCATAACAATTAGTTTTTATTATTATTTTTATTTAATTCCCGTTTAATTATGTTTATTCATATACCGTTCACTGTTGCGAAACATTTAGACATCATCAATCCAGGAATCTTTTATATGTTTTACACACAAGTTACGTGTTATACATAATAATAAGGGACAGATATACGATAAATTGCTCACTCTTGGTTCCAAAGGTATCATTCGAAAACGCGAATTCCGGTTGAAAGAGCAAACTTGAGCAATCGCAATCACTTCCAAAGTTTGGAGGATACTCCAAATAAGGGGAAAAGTGAAATTCAGAGAGATACTTCGGGGTATTTTTTTTGACGATCGATTTTAAATCATACTTTCGATTTCGATTTCTTTTTTCTCTAAGCATGAAGAAGCATGACCAAGAAGCCTTTAACTTCCAAATATGTTAGGTTATGTCTGAACAGTAACATTTGAAATGTAGAAGTTAAATGCCTCTACCATTTCCATTTTGGTTTTACCTTGAGAAGATATAGAGTATATTAAAAAATCAATTTGAAAACTAAGAAATTCTTTAAAAAATAATGTGTCGCTTGAATAGTAGAAACCACGTTACAGTAGATGTGATTCACAATCGTATGGGTTAATAGTATCATTACAGTATGTCTCAAACATGTATAAAACATACCAGCATATAGAATTGGTTCAATAAGAAATCCACTTTTTTGATTTTTGTCTATGGAACATTGTAGAGCAAGATCGCGCCAAATGACCGAGGGTCGAATATCGACCATTTTTGATTTGAATGAAACTTTGCACACGTATTTGGCTTAGCAAACTGAGCATTTTTCACAGATGGAGAGATTTTTTACACCCATGAGTTACATTCTAAAAGGGCGTATGCCTTTTGGCATAGGTTTTATTCGAAGCATTGTAGCCCAGAAACCGTTGGTTGTATGAAAAACTGTCTGAGAATGAGTTGTAGGGAGTTAAAAATGCACTATAAAAAATATACACTGTACAAAAAAAAAATTTGTTTAACCAAAAAAAATTAATAATAAACATTAAATTTCAATAAAAAAACAAAGAGTTAATTTATTTTTATTTTTTTTTAAGAAACTTGACGTTAATACGCAACTTTCTAAAAAAAGTCCAGGATGGAGAAATGAAAAATAATTTTTTCATGGTAGATTAATTTTTTTATAAAAATTCTAATTCAAACATTTTTCAAAATATTTGTTTTCTGATGATTTTTTTTCTGCGAATGAAAATTATTCGATGGTAAAAAAACTAAAAATGTGTGGTATAAGAGTTGTTAGGCTATCAACCATTTTAATGATTTATTAGGAAAAACATCCTGAAGTCTTTTTTTTATTTTATTTAATTCAATATGAAACCACATCACCTGTTACGAATCTGATGCAGTTCTTACACCGTGGACTGCAGTTTGGAACTGAACGTATTTTTTATTCGAATACTGGTTAAAAGTTGTCTCGGTTGAAGCGCGGGGCACGACCAGTATCGTGAGCCGGTACCGCATAGCAACAGATTGACATATTTTCTGCAAGGTCAACGCAGCCAAAAAGCACCAGCAAGCAGCTGATGCAAACGATTCTACTTTTCATCTTCTCGGCGAGGTGAGAGGACTTTTTGGTATGAAATCGAAAGTACAATGGCATTCCAGTTCGGTAAGGCATGGCGTTGTGCGCGGTTTTCTGGAATTTACGCCTTGGTTGCAACTAGCCTTTAAAGTGCAGGAATCTGGGATGAGACACGCGAATAGTTATGGTTGTGTTGAAGCCACAAACTGTCGACTTCGAGCCACCACGTGGTCAACTTCGAACTTTCAAAGGCATATTACATCTTAATAGTTATTGCGTCACCTGTTGTCTCATGGTTGCTGTTTTGCATTAAATAGTGTTTTGACAAAAAACGCATCAACTGTTTCCGATTCTTCCGAACTGATTCCGCCTTTGCAAATTTGTAGTCGAACACGTGATAACCCTCAAACAGTCAAATCTTAAAGTAACCGCAGAAACCAACGAGGAATCATTCGATCGTTAACTTGAGCAAGGACTTTTACTTTTGAATTTCACTCCAATTTATGATCCTGAGAAGTCCTGATTTTCTAGAGCTTAAGCCATGTTGGGGTATGTTCAATGTTTCTTCGAGGTTGAGTTTTCCACTCGACAAATTGGTACAGTGTGGTTTAATTAAAAAAAAACTGCAAACTGCAAAATAGAAGAGAGAAATGGAACATGGAGGCCGGGAATCGCAGTGTGCAACTCACATTTTTTTTAATCAACCATGTAACTGATCACCCCCATCACGATTAATCGACTAAGGATCATAAGAATGTTGTTATAACATTTGTTGCTTTCAGAGACCTAGGAATTTCCTGTATCATCCAAAGGTATTGTATGAAGGAGTAAGTATTTGTGATAGGGTACTGATCTGGCTACTGATCCACGAAAGTTAACAGTGCGAGGATTATTACACGAATTCATGCACAATTTCAAATGATATGCGAAATTCAAAGTGCTACTATTTGCATAATTGACGAATGTCAAATACGTAATCGCAAATATGTCTCAAACGCCATGTTTTGTACAGAAGCATAAAATGATATTTTTTTAAGAATAATATCCATTTCAAGATAAAAGGCATGAAAAGCAAATTCAAATATTTTCTAGTCGATGAAAAAGTGACCTAAATGCCATAACAATTAGTTTTTATTATTATTTTTATTCAATTCCCGTTTAATTATGTTTATTCATATACCGTTCACTGTTGCGAAACATTTAGACATCATCAATCCAGGAATCTTTTATATGTTTTACACACAAGTTACGTGTTATACATAATAATAAGGGACAGATATACGATAAATTGCTCACTCTTGGTTCCAAAGGTATCATTCGAAAACGCGAATTCCGGTTGAAAGAGCAAACTTGAGCAATCGCAATCACTTCCAAAGTTTGGAGGATACTCCAAATAAGGGGAAAAGTGAAATTCAGAGAGATACTTCGGGGTATTTTTTTTGACGATCGATTTTAAATCATACTTTCGATTTCGATTTCTTTTTTCTCTAAGCATGAAGAAGCATGACCAAGAAGCCTTTAACTTCCAAATATGTTAGGTTATGTCTGAACAGTAACATTTGAAATGTAGAAGTTAAATGCCTCTACCATTTCCATTTTGGTTTTACCTTGAGAAGATATAGAGTATATTAAAAAATCAATTTGAAAACTAAGAAATTCTTTAAAAAATAATGTGTCGCTTGAATAGTAGAAACCACGTTACAGTAGATGTGATTCACAATCGTATGGGTTAATAGTATCATTACAGTATGTCTCAAACATGTATAAAACATACCAGCATATAGAATTGGTTCAATAAGAAATCCACTTTTTTGATTTTTGTCTATGGAACATTGTAGAGCAAGATCGCGCCAAATGACCGAGGGTCGAATATCGACCATTTTTGATTTGAATGAAACTTTGCACACGTATTTGGCTTAGCAAACTGAGCATTTTTCACAGATGGAGAGATTTTTTACACCCATGAGTTACATTCTAAAAGGGCGTATGCCTTTTGGCATAGGTTTTATTCGAAGCATTGTAGCCCAGAAACCGTTGGTTGTATGAAAAACTGTCTGAGAATGAGTTGTAGGGAGTTAAAAATGCACTATAAAAAATATACACTGTACAAAAAAAAAAATTTGTTTAACCAAAAAAAATTAATAATAAACATTAAATTTCAATAAAAAAACAAAGAGTTAATTTATTTTTATTTTTTTTTAAGAAACTTGACGTTAATACGCAACTTTCTAAAAAAAGTCCAGGATGGAGAAATGAAAAATAATTTTTTCATGGTAGATTAATTTTTTTATAAAAATTCTAATTCAAACATTTTTCAAAATATTTGTTTTCTGATGATTTTAAAAGATGCAGAGAGTCATTTTGAATCAAAAAGCTCTTGGTAGTAAACATTCTAAAGGCATCGGTTTTCGAGTTATTTTTAATTTAAGCTCGAAAAATTATTAATATTTAGGAAAATACACGTTTTTCTTAATTTGTTCGTGGATCTCCAGCAAAAACCATACGTTCATTGGAATGCTTGATCAAAAATATACAATTCATTCTTTGACAACAAAACGATTGGATAAATAACTCAAGCGCTGTACCTTATCCTACCTACACGTTCCCCCTTGCCGAATGTTTTATAAAAAAATATGTTTGTCGTGCAACCCTACTTGTTCCTACTCCTACTTGTTTACTAATTATAACTGTTTGTAAAGTACGCAACCAATAACTACTGGGTTACCTATAATATCTGTTTTCGTATATAAATACGATTGCACTTCTCCAGAAGTGTTAGTAACAGTTTGCATTTTGTGAAGATGAATAAAGTGAAAATGGAATACACCAAGACCAAATGCTGTAAACTCTTTCCTGATCATCGGTGCTCATCAAGCTTACGCAAATTAAACGAAAACGTTATTGCAAAATTAAAAATATTGAACAGTCAAGCTCATAGAATCATAGTCAAGCCACCATTCATCCCTTCGTTGTTTATCAGTCTCATCATAATATTGGAAGTACTCCATCATGATACTATTGCGGTTCAGGTGTTCATTGCCAAATTAACCCTTTCCCGCTCATGGTGACTCTAGAGAACCAAGAATTATAATCATCATATCTTGACATAAAATAGTTTGTTGTGCTTACGATTGTTCCATGAACTTTTATATGCTGCCTCAGAGCATCACTGGGCATTTTCTTCAAAATACTACAGTTGACAGTAATTTTAGTTGGTCTACGAAGTGTTCAGCTTGAATTTTCTCGTGAAGCTTTAAATTTTAATGATAAACTTTGTTAGCGGGAGAGGGTTAATGAGTTTTTTGAAAACAACAATAGAGTTGAAAAAAGCGATATTAATGTCTGATGGAGCTGCCTCACAATATAAAAATAGAAAAAACTTTGCAAGTCTTTGCAAGTTCAAAACAAAATATAACGTCGATGCAGAGTGGCATTTTTTGCGACTTCTCATGTTAAAGGCCCATGCGATGCAATTGGTGGCATATTAAAACGAATGGCAGGAAATGCAAGTTTAGCTAAAGAACATGAACATCCCATTACAAGCGCAAAAAAATTGTATGATTGGTCTAATCAGAAGAGTAATAAAAATTCATCAAAAATGTCATTTAGTTGGGTCTCATATGAAGAATATGAACAAGGAGTAACAGAATGAAGCAATATTTTCAAAAAATCTTTAATAATAGCTGCCACATAAAAGTATTACTCTTTTGTTCCGATTTCAGAAAATAAGATACAAACGAAGCTGTTTTCAAAAGATGACGAATCATTTACTTATGATGTATATTAAATATAAGGTGAAACTAGTTCTGTAAAGTATCTATGTCATAAAAAAATATGTTCCTAAGATAATAAAACTCGAAAATCAATATTTGATTCTTATATATATTTATATCGCTTAGAACATTTAACTCTTTTCTTGAGAACCGTTCGCCCAATCGTTTTGTTGTCAAAGAATGAATTGTGTATTTTTGATCAAGCATTCCAATGAACGTATGGTTTTCGCTGGAGAACAAGGTTGTTAATCGATAACTTATCGCCCGATAACGATACTGTCTGCTATGGTTATCGACGATGACGCTAACGTCTTCAGACATTATCGTCATTGCCAAGGACGATAGCAACTGGACGGTATCGAATCAATAACGTCTGAAAAACGAATTCGCAGTTTGTTTTCACTTTGGCTGCTGTCTTGGATAGCAACACAAACAAAGCTACATTTGGTTCAATAGCAACGGATCGGTTCGTTGCTATTGCATTGCCAAACTTATGGATTCGTTGCTACTCGAAAATTTTTCCTTCCTTGAGTTGTTATTTTCCAAAAGTAAATAGCAACGCTCGGTGCGGTTATTTTGTTGGTTATCAAGCCAGCTTAGCAACCGAAATATAGGCACTAGTGCAGTTGCTCTGATAGACGTTAGTGAGCTGATAACGTCAGGCAAATATCGTTATCGTCGATAACATTAACGTTTGAAGACGCCATCGTTATCGTCGATAACGATAGCAGACGTTATCGGTATCGGTGATGACGATTATCGATGATAATCTATCGCATTAACAAGCCTGCTGGAGAACCATGGACAAATTAAGAAAAACGTGTATTTTCCTAAATAATTATAATTTTTTGAGCTTAAATTAGAAACAACTCGAAAACCAATGCCTTTAGAATGTTTACTACCAAGAGTTTTTTGATTCAAAATGACTCTCTGTATCTTTTAAAATCATCAGAATACAATTATTTTGAAAAATGTTTGAATTCGAATTTTCATAAAAAAATTAATCTACCATAAAAAAATAATTTACTAAACTTAAAATAAAAAAATTATTTTCCTGGACTTTTTTTAAAAAGCTACGTATTAACGTCAAGTTTCTTAAAAAAAATTCAACTCTTTTTTTTTAAATTGAAATTTAATGTTTATTTTTAATTTTTTTTTGGTAAACAATTTTTTTTTGTACAGTGTATATTTTTTATGATGCATTTTCGATTCGCTACAACTCATTCTCAGACAGTTTTTCTATACAACCAACGGTTTTTGGGCTACAATGCTTCGAATAAAACCTACGCCAAAAGGCATAGGCCCTTTCAGAATGTAACTCATAGGTGTAAAAAATCTCACCACCTGTGAAAAATGCTCAGTTTGCTAAGCCAAATACGTGTGCAAAGTTTCATTCAAATTAAAAATTGTCGATTAAATTTTCGCGTATTTCCAAGCGACGTTAGCTGCGAAGTGAATCGCTGGATAGCAGCCGGAAACAGGACCTTTTACGGTTTATGCAGCCAGCTGAGATTCCACAGCTTGCATGTCCGCACGAAATTTGCTCTCTACAGGACGCTGATTCTCCCGGTGGTACTTTACGGCCATAAGTGTTGGTTGGGGTGATAGCGAAAAGGGTCATATCAAATTTCAAAAACGGACCATGCACATTTTGTGTATTGGCCTAAAGAAATGACCTTTGCAAAATTTTAGCTCAATTGCAATTGGGTTACTTCAGAACGCTCACAGTAGTGATTTTTTACCCTCGAAAATTCACCAAGAGGAATGAAATTGGGAATATCGATTCCTTTTTATCGAAATTCCATTGATTGTCGAAATTCAATGATTAATTTTATTCCTTACAGTCACCCTAGTTTTATCAAACATTAACAGTGTATCTATGAAATTTATGTCAAAGATTGGATTGTATGAGAATTACCGTTGCTGTTTTCAATATAAAAAAAAAGTGAATTTAACCTGTGCGGACAGTATAAAAGAGTATTCAATCGTTTGTAGTGAAAATTAAACTTGGAATTAACAGGAAACGAAGCCTAATCTAAATTTAACTTTTCAAAAAACTGTTCTACCCGTCGGCGACCGAGTTTTAAATGTTGATTACACTTGTCGACCAAAGCGAAAAAAAGTTGCCCTTAAGCTCAAAAAATTTCCCCTTTAAGGTTATTTAACCATTCCTGTGAATTTTCATGTCCTTAGTAAATACAGAACTGCGTCAAAAGGCTTCAAAGTATTTGCTCGCCGGGTTCGCTGCTTCTACGTTTACTCACGAGAAAACTTATTTAAATCGCTGAAAAAGTTATCTTTGCTAGAGGCACCAAAATTTACATCCAAAATTTCGGCTGTTGGTTGTGGGATTTTTCCAAATAATTCTCAAATAAATTAGTTTTTTGGACAACATTCTGCAATGATTGTGGTCTATTGCTTACTTACAAAGATAAAGATTTTTGTTCAGTACATGAGCTTTGCGGTTTATTGTTCTGTATGCAAGATTTTTAAACCAAGTTTTGACAATTCTTCTTACGTTTTTAATGTTTTGTGTATAAATGTCAGTTTTCCTATGTTCGTTTTCATTCACTGACAGTACTGTTTGGCTCCTTCGACACGGTAAAACTTTGTGGAGAATAGTGGAGCACAGATTATATACCAAATTTCAGATATATTAGGAGGTAAATTCGTAACAAACGTTTGAAGTCTCTTATTAAAAACAGATATTAAACAGAGTATTCGGGAAGAAATTTTCTCTTACTAATTACAATGTTTTGAGAAATCAAATCGTATATTTTTATTGTGTTACTGTCGACTATATCGCGTCGCGTAATGTGAATTTCGATAATTGTAGTTCTTACGTTGCAAGAAGCATCAATAATAAAATATATTCTAAGGGCAAATTTTTTTGAGCAGCACTAAAATCTTTAATTGTTGTCAGATGTAAGACTTTTCAGGTTTCTCCATATGAAATAAAATTCCCCGACTATTTAAGTTTTTTTTTGCTAAATACCCAGCAGTAAATAAGAATAATGTATTAAATAAGTCAGTCTCATTGAGAACATTATCCTTAATGAAAACAGATGTAGTGATATAGCGTCCTACACGTAAATCTTTTAAACCATGAAGTATCACATTGAAATTAATAAATTAAATAATATAAAGAAAAGTTTTCATATCATTTACAAAACGTCGTGCCCTTTAATGTCACTGTTACTCAAGTATTCCGATCAAATTTAGTTTTAATAAAATTCTTTAGATTTTTCTTCAAATTAGGTACTCGCCGCATGTATAGGTAGGTACAATTAAGAAACAGATTGTCTTATACGAGAGCTTCTGCTGGTGAAAAGCTCCGATGTACATGGAAAAGAGGGAATGAGAAAGACATACTACTATTCGTCGCGCGTGCAACAAAAGCTCCTTAGTAGTGGAAGCTGCTATAATTTGAGCTTCATCGTTTTTTTATCATACAGCCGAAAAGTAATGCCATTTGGTTTTTATGGCTTCGAAAGTTAAATAATTGTTAAGGAAAATATAATAATCGCTTAGAGCTGATGCAGTAGCATTGATATTTAATGTTATTGATAACGAGATAAATGCCGTCCATAACGGAAAAGCAAAACTTTTACATATTACTTCAAGAGGTTTCACTGTTTAAAACCAAAAATGCCTATTTTCCAACGTAATTTATGTTACACAAAGCGTATCATTGTCAAAGTAAGACATGTGAAAAGCATAAATTACGTATGCTTTCAAAACCACAAACAAAAAGCAAACTTATAAGCAGATGATAAAGATTTATGACACCCTAAGCGTAGACTCAGCTGAAGTTCAACAAGTGACCCATAGAAAAGCTGCGGACAGTGAGATTCGCGGTAACAATCGTTACCGTTGTGTGATTTATTTCGCACGACCCAAATTTATTTTACTCTTCTCGTGCACTAAACAGGGTGACAAATCTGACAACTGGCTATAAAAGCGCAGCCTTCAACTAAACCTTATAGTGTAGGTACAATATGTCACTCCAGCGAAAGTGAACCATCCACTCTAATAATGTTGCCGCTCGGCGAACAAATGGGATCCATAATAAAAGGAAAAGATTTATGTCTTTTGAAGATGATTCGGACAGTAGCGCGCGGTGTTTGCTGTTTTGTTTGTATTTTGTATGCATTACGGGGGCATCCTTCTTCACGGGCATCTTTAATAAGCGCGGTGTTATAAAGAAGCAAGGACATTTTATCAGCGCTATTGTCAACGAACCCTTTATAACTGAAAAAATAAGGTTTACTTTTGCAGGAAAATTTGTTAAGAAGTGTTTGTTAAGAAAACAGAAAAAGCATCCTATTGGGAAGGTACTTTTGAATCAATACTAGCCATTTTTATATGCGCTCGAAAGACTCTGCATCGCATATTGTCGTTCTATATTTATGACATTTTTTGCAACGAATAGATAAACGAAACTCATCAAACCGCAAACCGTAAACCACTGCCTGTTGCTGTTTCAGTAAAAATCCCTTTTGTTTTCTCTTTCTCTCTTTTCCCCTCTGGGCACCGCGTATGCGGGGAGAAAATGATTTCGAAAGATAGATAATACTGCATACCATAAATAAATCACAGGGCTCCTAAGTCCCGCCTGGCGGCGGCATAATTGAAATAAAAATACACCCATCGGAACCTCATTTTGCATGCAGGAAAGATTACAACGATAGGTATTGACGCGTACACGCCATTATCGGGCCACTGTTATCATTCCTCGGTCGCGGTTAGGATGAGCTTATTATTTCTGAGCTCACTGGTTTCGCTGACAGAGGAACACGACGACGGCCGGCGATGTAAAGCACAATAAACCATTCGCAATACATGTCTTAGCACTGGTCTCTAGTTATCTATCACCCAAAATTAGGCTACCGGCCGAATGTTGTTCGATAACGACGTCATCCGTGACTCCCACGACTGGCGGCGATGGGTGTAATGAGATTGAATTGTAGGAGAGACGTAAATCGAGACTTATGGCAACTTGTTGTGCATGTTTCAGTAATATGCTTCCTCGGCGCTTTTACTTTGTATTGCCGGAGGAATTCCATTTTGTTTTTCGACGTGCAAAGCAATCGCAGAATCAACAAAATTGCAACGATAAACAATGACCTGAATTAGTCAGAATAGTAGTACATCGGCATTGTTCTCAGCTGAGGTATGTTGAGTTTCAGAATCGCGCTATATTTCACTACAGAAGGCGTATGTAAATAACTTTTTGACAAGGAACTACGTCGTTGTTTTCTATACTGGGGTACATTCTGTAAAATTGGAAGTAAAATTGGCAAATAGGGAAGCGTCCCCAGAATTCGAGCACTTTATCAGTCTTTCACGTAGAATTTTAATAGGCATTGGTTAATTTCAAATGCGTCAAATTAAATTTAATTTCGAATGAATTGATATTTTATAGCTTATTACATTTATTATTTTCTTATAATCAGTATGTGAAGTGATGAAAAATCGTGGGCAGGAAAGTCTAATATAGCTACGACACAGGAAAAAGTTTACATTTATTAAATTAGTTGCTTAATTAGTTACAAGTTTTTCCTTACTATTCTGTTCTGCTTGAGGCATCTTTTTGAGCTCGTTGTCCATCTTGCGTTGCAAACAAGCAGTATTTACTTTTCTTTTTTCTTCACCTTAAGTCTCTTTTTTTCTTTCTACTTCTATTTAAATTAATTTAATAATTTATCCAATGTTAAGACATGGTAGCTCTTCGATTTATATTCCCCTCTACAGTCGAATTTGAGAGCCGGTGGCAATGTCGAAATATCTTCCAAAGTTGGTTTAGAAGTTTCTGGAGCCTCATTTCTGAACAGGTCAAACGATTCTATCAGTACAATGGAATTTATCTTTTGGGTTGCTATTGTGGCTCTTCCATCAGTATGCTATATGGGCATTTCAAAAAGTGACTCTTCATCGCGGTTGTCAAAGGAAATAAAACCGCTTATGAACTTTTTAATCCTGTGTTGACCAACAACAGAAGCACATTGTTCGAGGGAAGGCTTTAGGTTGGACATTTCTTGCTTCATTGAGATTCCAATTGCAGAAACTGACTCGGTTGACACATTTATTTGAAAAAATCGATTGTATCGTAATTTCAAGGATACGACCCAGAAGTTCTGAAACCGCTCTTAATACTCTGTATAGTCAACGAATGACGCAGACAGTTTTGTAAAATCACGGCAAAGTTTTGCAATGTTACTGCTTCGTACGGATTATCCTTCCTAAATTGTGCAGCCGCTTTTGACCACCCACTCTTTAATGGCATGAACGCTGACACATCTGCCGGGTACATTAAAAAAACACAATCAGAATAATGCCTGACTCTCTCTTGACACAATTCTGACGTCTTCAAAATGATATGACTGTTGTGTCCATCTATAATAAAAGGTACAGGTTTCTTGATCTCCTTTTTTTTTCAAATGTGGGATCAAATTGTTATGAATGTAATCTTGGAACACATTAGCAGTCATCCATCTATTATCAGATTTTTACATTCTCCGACAGTGGGATAGAACCCAGGAAAATTGCGACAAAATTTGAAAAAAAAAATCAGTTTTCATGCCTCATTATTTTTTCTTTGCAGTAGACATGTTGTCGACTGGAAATAACAATAATTTACCTTCAAAATAGAAAATTTTAAAATGTGCTTAAATATTGTGAAAACGAGAATTTGTAAAGCTTGTAATATGGAAAAAAAAAATATTACAGATATTTTCAAGTAGGGCATACAAATACTTAAGAATAACTTAGCTTACTCATATAATCCTCATAAAATAGAGTATTGACTAAGAGGTCGTGTATAATATTGGGAGAGTTTCGTTGAAAGAAGAGTTATATTCAGCATAGTATGTGAAGCAAGTTTTTCTGTAATGTTTACTCATTGTAAACAATATGCGTAACAAAAAGAACGTTGTTCTGCTCTGACAATATTATTAAACTAGAATATTACAAGTACTAAACCAAAAATCAGCTGCTACTTGTTGCGACTTACAGAGTTATTCGAGCTCTCGCAACGATTGTTTTCATGTTAAAAATCGATACCCACCAGTGTTCCTATACGATGTTTTTCTTGAGTTTAGCTGAATACTGGTGTATTCAACAAGACTAGAATTCTCGACTACTGTGTGGTAAGTTCGTATGTCTAAATGTAAACAAAACAAGTGAGAGTTATATCCCTTGTACTTCAGCACTTTTGTACTTTCTTTCAGCACGAACGAGCTGAGAATGAAATTACTTCCAGCTTCAATCAGTTGACAATGGTAACATTGATTACTGCGCTGTGTTGTTTTAGCGATGTTTATGTGCTTGAGGTTGTAGATGCTTATCTACTTCATCGACTCTATGCAATGGATTGGCTCAGATCAAATAATTTCAGCATTTTCTTGGACAATAGCATTTTTTTTACCGACATGATTATCAGTGAGAATTGACACGGGTGACACTCAATATCAGTTTCAACTTGCGAGAATGAAATTGCTGTTGTGTCATTTTTACTCTGTAGTTTCGAAATTTCGCAGTTATGTTGTTGTTGCCGTAGTGTCTTCAGCAAATATTTGAGCTGAGTAAAATATGCACTCAAAACAATCAAATAAAAGTAAATTGCACTGATAGACAAACTGTAAAAAAGTGCTGCTCTAAAGCTTGAAATAGCTGCCCTAGAAAGATTATAGCTTATTAATGGTGTCAATTATGGTGCCCCCTACCATTCCCAAGTAACACGGTTAGTCTTTAATAAGTTTAGGTAATTGATATATAACAAATCTCGTCACTATTTCAATAACGTATAAACTTATATACAACTTGTTAACAACTCAAAAAGCGCAAGGGGCGGAGCCAATATAAAACATATATTCAACTTCAAATGAATTGTTCACACGACTTACATAAAACAACTTTATAACGACTATAACCACCACTCTTACATTTCCAGTACCAACAAATGGTGGCCTGTTATTAATAGGTCATAAACAAATTGCACAAATGAGTTGAAATTTCACTCGCTGATGATTGTTTCTAATACATACAAAACAGATGACCCACGAAAATAATCATGGCTCTTCATTTGAGAAATTATCCAGACAATCCATTGATAGAATAGGGTGTTGGTATAGTGATTAAATACAATAAATCTACGTGCGATTTCAGATTTGTCGTGAATATTCACCTTGTACTTCGTTAAAATTTACGCGCTTCGAAAATACCACCATATAATAGTAATCAATATCATATTTTTTTTCAATTTGAAATAAAGAAAAAAGTAACAGATGAACTCTAGAGGAATGAGCCTCAGGTATATATTTTCGATCGAATTATATTATGAAACGTGCCTTTAGCACAGAAAAATGGTGTTGAATATTATTTTAGCACGCCGCTTGCGCTAACGAGGCAGCCATGTTGATAATTAGCATTCGTTGAATGGGTACACCGATTGCCCAAAGATTTTGTCCGTTATATAACCACTATCTATAAAGTTTAGTTCGGTAAAAATATCGCAAAATAATTGAAAAAAAGTACATTGAAACATCAAGGTGAACTAAGATGTCATGCACTATGTACTAATTATTTGAACTTTCTTACTCTTTTAGCATACCAAACGAGGAGTAATTTCTGCCACAGTTTGGAGATGGAATCGTGAAACCAATTAAGCAAGGCTATATAAAGCTACTACAATCTATAAAAAAATCGTCGTCACCAACTTGATTATTGTAGTAGAGAAAATAATATAAAAATTCTCCTAACTAAACCACGCATTAAGTAATATATTTTGAAATTTAAGTAAAATAGTATTATTCAAACTTTGATCTGAGGTTATTAACGTTGATCATCGTTAATAATAAAAATAAAACCGAAGGTCGTTGAGCAAGACAGAAAAGAGAATTGAAACAAATCATGGCCGATCAGATTAAACGATTTTCTTGTTTTAAGTAAATTGAATGATAAATTTATTGATTATAATTTACTGTCAAATTTATTTATGTTTAATCAAACATAAATTCCCTGGATGTTTAAATATTTTATATTATTTTGAATATTATAACAGTATTTTTGATCTGCACTGTATTTGATGAAGAAGAAATAGTTCACGCCATGAAATCACATTTACAACTGGTTTAAAACTGAACTACAACTTTTGCGGCCATTTTTCAATTTTGTCTCCACTATACGTTTTGCTGTCAAACACATATTCACCACTGTTGTCTCTCTTGCATTCTCAAGAAAAAAACTAGTTATAAACATGTTATAAATCAGTTTTTACAGCAATTTGTAATGTATTTACAACTTGAACTTGTTATTTCGATATAAAACATCATTCCGATTTAAAACATCAATGCCAGTGAATTAAAACCCAATGTTTCCCTTGTAACTTATTTATGACTGATTTATAACTTTTTCCTTAAATTTTTTCGTGAAAGATGTTGCATGTGTTACTTGGGTTACCAAAACGAGTCAACTTACGTGAGGATTCGCATAGTAATTGCACGCCGAACTCGTCGCTTCAACTTATGTTTACGGGAAAACTCATCTGCAAAGTCAATAAAAAAACACGAATTAATCCATCTAGCGGTGAGAACTAGCCTTTCTCATTGCAACGAATTAGCAAAAAAAAACATCAAATTTTCGAAAAAAAACATCTTGATAATTTCTACTGGATTCATTGTTTACTGTGAATAATAAAATGGGTAGCCAACAGCACAATTATACCAAACATTTTGAATTAAACATTTTTAACAGATGCTTTGCACTAGCACATTTTCCTACGAAATGAAAAAATGCCAAAGTCACTCCAATTTTAAAACCCGAGAAAAATCCAGCTGAGGCATAAGTTATCGACCAATTAGTTTACTTTTCTCTATTAGCAAACTTTTTGAAAGAATAATTATTAATAGAATGATAACACATATTAATGAGAACTCAATTTTTGCAAATGAGCAGTTTGGTTTTCGCCATGGGCATTCCATTACTCATCAGTTACTTAGAGTAACAAATATGATACGAACTAATAAATCTGAAGGCTATTCAACTAGAGCTGCTCTTCTAGATATAGAAAAGGCATTCGACAGTGTTTGGCATAAAGGTTTAATAGCTAAATGGTAAATCTAATAGATTGCCTGTTAGAGCTGGTGTGCCTCAGGGGAGTATCTTGGGCCCAATCTTATATAACATTTTCACTTCTGATCTTCCTGATTTACACCAGGTTGTGAGAAATCTCTGTTTTGTGACGATACAAGCATTTCCGCAAAAGGAAAAAGCCTTCGTGTTATATGCAGTCGGCTACAAAAGAGTTTAGATATATTTTCTTCATACTTGTAGAAATGGAAGATTTCCCCTAATGCTTCTAAAACACAGTTAATTATTTTTCCTCATAAGCCAAGAGTTTCTTTTCTAAAACCTACCCATAACCACGTTATCAAGATGAACGGTGGGGTCTTAAATTGGTCTGATCAAGTTAAATACCTAGGGCTAATTTATGATAAGAATCTCACTTTCAAGGAGCACATTGAGAATATCCAAACAAAGTGCAATAAATATATAAAATGTTTGTATCCTCTTATCTACAGAAATTCTAGACTTTGTCTCAAGAATAAACTGTTAATTTACAAACAAATTTCAAGGCCAGCAATGTTATATGCAGTTCCCATCTGGACAAGTTGTTGTGCAACCAGGAAGAAGACACTTCGAAGGATTCAGAACAAACTTTTGAAAATGATTTTGAAGCGTCCTCCCTGGTTTAGCACGAACGAGCTACATAGGTTCACTAATGTAGAAACATAAGAAAATATGTCAAGCCAAATAATCAACAAATTCCGTCAAAAATCGTTGCAATCCTCAATTTTAAACTTTATAGTCAGTAAGATAGTTTTAAGTTTATTTGAAGTTTTGTTTTATTCCTTTTTTTTCCTTGACAAGTAGGTTTAATAATTTTCCTACAATTACATTAACTTAACTGCGAAAACTAATAACATTCAATAATATAAAAAAGCGTACAAATAAATAAATAAATATATATATATATATATATATATATATATATATATATATATATATATATATATATATATATATATATATATATATATATATATATATATATATATATATATATATATATATATATATATATATATATATATATATATATATATATATATATATATATATATATATATATATATATATATATATATATATATATATATATATGAACTGGAGGGTAGACGATGGCTACACCTATAGTGACCACCAGTCGGTCTGCTATAGCGTAGTCCAGAACGTGAGGCGGCAGGCGACGGGTAGAGCCAATACTCCGACCGTCCGCGGGTGGAAGACATCGCATTTCGATGCCGAGGTATTTGCAGAAGCAATGAGAAGAGAGCGCGAGGGGGGCAGTTGGCTCCGCCCGAGTGCTGACCAATTAGTTGCCACATTATCGCGGGCGTGCGACGCCACCATGCCTAGGACCCGCCAACCTAGGAATGGTAAGTCACCGGTATACTGGTGGACCGACGCGATAGCGGACCTCCGTAGCGCGTGCCTCCGTGCAAGACGGATGTTGCAACGTGCACGTACCGATGCACAGAGGGTAGAGCGCCGTGTAGTATTCGGATCTGCAAGATCGGCGCTTAAAAGTGCGATAAAGGCGAGCAAAAGGGCCTGCTTCGATAGGCTATGCGCGAGTGCCAATACGAATCCGTGGGGCAACGCCTACAGAGTCGTAATGGCGAAGACCAAAGGCGTGTTGGCGCCTGCAGAGCGATCACCAGCGATGCTGGAGCGCATCATCGAGGGACTCTTTCCACGACACGAGCCAAATCCTTGGCCTCCGGTTGCTGAGTCTCACGTCCGACGTTCTAGTATCTCAGACACAGACCAGGGATGGTCGGCCAGCCTGCCGGGCATCCAATCCGAGAGAGACGGCAGCCGTGCAGAGGTTGTGGAGGAGGTAAGGGTTACGAATGAGGAACTCATCGTGATCGCCAACTCCCTAAAGGTGAGCAAGGCACCGGGACCGGATGGAATCCCGAACTTGGCCATCAGGACGGCCATGAAAGTGGCCCCTGATCTATTTCGAGCAGTCATGCAGAAGTGCCTGGATGACTGCCTCTTTCCGGACAGGTGGAAGCGACAGAGATTGGTGCTGTTGCCGAAGGCTGGGAAACCGCCAGGGGACCCATCGGCATACAGACCTATCTGTCTGCTGGACACTACGGGCAAGGTGCTTGAGAGGATTATCCTCAACAGACTGGTGAAGTACACAGAGGGTGTAAACGGTCTGGCAAGTAACCAGTTCGGCTTCCGGAAAGGTAGATCCACGCTGGATGCTATTCTCTCTGTCACCAAGACGGCAGAGGTAGCACTCCAGCGTAAGAGTTGGGGCATTTGCTATTGCGCAATCGTCACGCTTGACGTGAAGAATGCATTCAATAGCGCCAGTTGGGACTCCATAGCGCTTGCGCTTAGGAGCATCCACGTACCGGTGTCATTGTACAAGATTTTGGAAAATTATTTCCAGAATCGGGTACTAGTTTACAACACGGAGGAGGGTCAGAAGTGCGTCCCAATCACCGCAGGGGTACCGCAAGGTTCCATCCTGGGCCCGGTGTTGTGGAATGTCATGTATGACGGGGTGTTGAAACTAAAGTTCCCTGTAGGGGTTGTGATCGTCGGTTTCGCAGACGACATCACGCTAGAGGTCTACGGCGAGTCGATCGAAGAGGTCGAGTTGACGGCCGCGCACTGCATACGCAAGGTCGAAGACTGGATGCACTCTAGGAAACTGGAGTTAGCGCACCATAAAACGGAGGTTACGGTTGTGAACAACCGCAAATTAGAGCAACAGGCGGTGGTCAGAGTCGGTGACTGCACCATTACCTCAAGGCGTTCCTTGAAGCTCTTGGGGGTTATGGTTGACGATAAGCTCACATTTAAGAGTCACGTCGACTATGCCTGTAAGAGGGCTTCAACGGCCGCTGCAGGACTATCTCGAATGATGTCCAATAGCTCAGCGGTATATGGCAGCAAGCGTAAACTTCTTGCCAGCGTGGTTTCGTCCATACTTAGGTATGGTGGGCCAGCGTGGTCCAAAGCGTTAGGTACCAACAGTCATCGTCAAAAACTGGAAAGTACCTACAGGCTCATGTGCCTGAGGGTTGTGAGCGCGTACCGTACAGTGTCATACGACGCAATCTGCGCCCTGTCCGGCATGATGCCTATCAGCATAGCCATTAAGGAGGACGTAGAATGCTTCGATCAACGTGACACAAGGGGTATACGAGGCACCAGAAGGTCATTCTCGATGATCAGATGGCAGCAGGAATGGTTCAATTCCGCAAAGGGTAGATGGACGCATCGACTTATTCCGGACGTATCCGGATGGGTCGGGAGGCGCCATGGAGAAGTTAACTTCCACTTGACACAGATTCTGTCAGGTCATGGTTGCTTCAGGCAGTATCTACACAGATTCGGGCATGCGGGGTCCCCCATGTGTCCCGAGTGCGCGGATGCGGAAGAAACTGCTGAGCATGTCTTCTTCGTGTGCCCTCGTTTTGTGCATGCGCGGAGCGACATGATGGTAGTGAGCGGGCCAGACACCACTCCGGACAACCTAGTTCGGAGGATGTGTAAAGACCCAAACATTTGGAGGGCGGTTTGTACAGCCGCCTCTCAAATAGTTTTAGAATTGCAAAACAGGCGACAGGTTGACCACCGACACGCCAGTGTTAGCTAACGGCCAGTCCTCAGGTTAGTTAGCTAAGTTAGCAAAGAGATCTATAGAACCAAGAGGGTGCACAGAGCACAAAAGCCGCTCCCCGAAGCAATACGTAGCGGTGGTCCCGGGGAGTATTATGGGCTGGAGACTGGAGGGGTTTTAGTGGGTCCGGTCACTGATTCAAATCAACCCCACACTCCCTGAGGTTGGTCACCTCAGGGGTTTGGATGCAAATTTCCCCTCCACCTGAAACAAAAAAAAATATATATATATATACATACATATATATATATATGTATATATATATATATATATATATATATACATATATATATATATATATATATATATATATATATATATATATATATATATATATATATATATATATATATATATATATATATATATATATATATATATATATATATATATATATATATATATATATATATATATATATATATATATATATATATTTATATATATATATATATATATATATATATATATATATATATATATATATATATATATATATATATATATATATATAATAGTGTTGAAATGTCATCATTTGTGACAGAAGAACACACAATATTAATTTTGAATAGATATAAGTACATAAAAAAATCATTACAAACATTCCCCCCTATTATTCATTCTGTGCCGAACACGCATCAGTATCGGACGTGTGATCGGTGATCGCTCCGATAGAATATAAAACAAAAGACGTGTGAACGAGTGTTGGCATTGTTTGCCTGGTCGAGTGAAATAAATCCGGGTTCAAGGTCGCGCCTTTGTGCAACTGTTTCGCATCGTGACTACCAGCTGGTGCGTAAGCCGATTTGGCTGCTGGCTGAATTGTGCTACAGCAGTGGACGAGACACAAAAGAGGAAAAAGAAGCCATCAGTTGACAGTGAGTTGTATCGCTGTGTGGAGTGATCTCACACCTGGCTCGCTGCTGGTGGCTGTTTGGTGCTGCTGTATTGGTGCTGCTGGCTGTAACGGCTGCAACTTCGAACGATCGGACAACCAACCTTACTGGAAGGGAGAAGTAAAAAGGTACGTGCTCTTGTCGGCGCTAGTGCGCTAGACTTAGCGGGATGGATGTAGATCCCTCGCCTCCCGCGCCACCATCCCCGAGCCCCTCTGACCCTGACCCTTCTGTTACCCCCTCCCCTGTTCATTCTTCAGTCCCCCCTCGCCCCAGGCTTTACCCAGACGGAGCCCAGGGCAGCTATACTGTCTATTTTCGGCCAAAGGCGGGACCGAAATCGAAACAGTTGAACCTCTTGCAGATTTCTAAAGACCTGACGAAGGAGTACAAGGGCGTGACCGAAATTTCCAAGGTCCGGCCTAACAAGCTCCGTGTCGTGGTCAGTAACCTGAAAGAGGCCACCGATATAGCTTGCTCTGAGCTCTTCACACGCGAGTATCGCGTTTACATACCCGCACGAGACGTGGGAATCGACGGTGTCATAACCGATTCGAGTCTGTCCGTCGAGTGTATACTGAAAAGTGCCAAAGGGTGCTTTAAGAACAAAACCTGTCCCGATGTAAAGGTGCTCGACTGCAGGCAATTGCGGTCAGCATCGATCATCGGTGGTAAAACAGTATACACCCCGTCAGACTCGTTTCGAGTTACGTTCGCCGGGTCAGCGCTACTAAGCCACGTCTCGAGCCACCGGGTTCGTCTCCCTGTGCGATTATATGTGCCTCGCGTTATGAACTGCCTGAATTGTAAGCAGTTAGGCCACTTCGCCGCCTACTGCTGCAATAAGGCACGTTGTGGCAAGTGTGGGGAGAATCATGCGGATGATTCCTGCAGTAAAAATGCTGAAAAATGCATTCACTGTGGGGAGAGTCAGCATGAGCTCTCGACATGTGCAGTGTACATGCAGCGCAGGGATAAAATAAAGAGGTCTCTCAAAGAGCGTTCGAAGCGTTCTTACGCTGAGATGCTGAAGAAGACCGTTACCACTTCTCCCATTACATCAAACCCTTATGATCTGTTGTCCTCTGATGAAACCGATTCTGACGATTCACCAGCGGGAACATCTTACGCCAATCCTGGGGAGTCTAGAAAGAGGAAAAATATTTCCTCTCCTAAACTTCCCAGAAAAGGTCCTAAGATTTCTCAAAGTGAAATGAAAGTTACAAGCAAACCAAACAGTGCTGCGGAAAAACCGGAGCAAACTCCTCCTGGGCTTGCAAATTTAAAGTCCCAGAAGGAGTTCCCAGCACTGCCAGGAACATCTAAAACCCCAGTTGTTCCTTTTGCACATCCAGTTGATGAAACAAATTCTGGATTAGTGAAATTTTCTGACATTGTGGACTGGATTTTTGAAACTTTCAATGTACCCGATCCAATTAAAATTTTTCTTACAGCATTTCTCCCAACAGTTAGATCATTTTTGAAGCAGTTGACTGACCAATGGCCCCTCCTTGCAGCGATTGTATCCTTCGATGCCTAATTCAACTGCGTATATGAAGGATTCTATCTCTGTCTTACAGTGGAATTGTAGAAGTATTTTACCAAAAATTGATTCGTTTAAAGTTTTGATAAATAAAAACAAATGCGATGCATTTCCCCTTTGTGAAACTTGGCTTACTTCGAATATTGATCTCAACTTCCATGATTTTAATATTATTCGCCTTGATCGAGACACCCCATATGGGGTAGTACTTTTAGGGATTAAAAAGTGCTATTCTTTCTATCGTATTAACCTCCCCTCGATTCCAGGCATCGAAGTTGTCGCATGTCAAATGACAATACAAGGTAAAGAGCTCAATATATATTCCTCCCAGAGCACAGGTTGGGCAACGGCTGCTCTTTGATTTAATAGAACTTCTTCCCTCGCCACGTTTGATTTTGGGAGACTTCAACTCTCATGGCGTGGCTTGGGGTTCCCCTTACAGTGATAACCGCTCCTCTTTAATCCATAACCTTTGCGATGACTTCGACATGACTATTTTAAACAACGGCGAAATGACACGTATCCCGAAACCTCCAGCGCGCCTCAAGCGCTTTGGATCTATCCTTATGTTCGACGTCGCTACGGTTGGATTGCACATGGAAGGTAATCCTCGATCCTCACGGTAGCGACCATTTGCCTATTCTTATTTCAATTAATAACGGGTCAACTCGCATGCGACCAGTTGACATTCCGTATGACCTCACACGGAATGTCGATTGGAAGTTATACGAGGAAATGATTTCAAAAGCGGTCGATTCGATTCAACATCATCCACCACTTGAAGAATACAACCTCCTCGCGGGCTTGATTCTCGACGCCGCGTTGCAAGCCCAAACGAAGAAATATCCCGGCGCAACGATCAAAGAACGGCCTCCCACTCCGTGGTGGGACCAAGAGTGCTCCGATGTCTACACGCAAAGATCCGAGGCGTTTTTGGCCTTCCAGAAGGGAGGTATACCTGGCGACTATATACGGTATTCGGAGCTTGATACCAAGCTTAAAAGCTTGGCTAAAGCAAAGAAACGCGGATATTGGCGTCGGTTCGTGAACGAGACGTCGAGGGAGACATCGATGAGCACTCTTTGGAACACAGCCCGAAGAATGCGGAATCGCGTAACGGTCAACGAAAGCGAGGAGTCTTCAAGTAGGTGGATATTTGATTTTGCCAGGAAAGTATGTCCGAACTCTGTTCCTGAGCAAAATAATGTTCGTGATGCGTCTCCGGGCCACGACGCGATAGAATCACCTTTTACGATGGCAGTTTTTCTATACAACCAACGGTTTCTGGGCTACAATGCTTCGAATAAAACCTATGCCAAAAGGCATACGCCCTTTTAGAATGTAACTCATGGGTGTAAAAAATCTCTGCACCTGTGAAAAATGCTCAGTTTGCTAAGCCAAATACGTGTGCAAAGTTTCATTCAAATCAAAAATGGTCGATTAAATTTTCGCGTATTTCCAGGCGATTTGAAATGATTCTGCTCATAGGCAATTTATAGAAAGCTCCACAAAAATCGATTTTAATAGGCAGATAGAAGCGTGGTGTCTTTCACCACTTTCTTTGTTTCTTATAAAATATGGTACAACTTTGCCGAACAAGGTGAATTTTTATATACAAAAAGAGAAAAATGAAATTCGTTGCTCACTTTTCGATAGGATGATCAAAGAATTGCAACTTCTACAACATTTAGAATAAATAAAGGCACATCTTTGCTGAAGGCACTACGGCTCTAAAATCTTTTTTTTTTTCGGGTCAAAATATTTTCAATCATGTTTATGCAGCTTTGGAAACAGTGTGCGACGCACAATGGAGCAAATTGCTTTGTATGTGCGATGAAACCTTATATCTCCTTAACAATTGTTTCCACAGTGTTCTAAAGACTGCTAAAACTAACCCATTTTTCTCAGAGATGGTTGAATCGATTTTCACAAAATTAGTGTCAAATTAAAGGTCGAGCTACCCCATAATACACTATTTAATTACACTGTAATCAGGCTGTAACCCTGTCCGTTATGTACCAAAATGTAAAATCACAAAACTTTATCAACACAGAAACTACACAACCGATCTGAACAAAATTGAAATCAAATGAATGGGCTACCTTTAAAACCTTTAACAAATGAATTTCATAATGATTAGACATGTGGTTCAAAAGTTATGAAAAGTATTGTACTCCGAAGACTTTTTAAACTCACTCACTGTCCTCGGAGATTTTTTTTTTGCTTTATTAAGGTGGCTTTCAGCCACAAGCTGGTTCGCCACCGGTTTTCCTCAGAGATGGCTGGGATGATTTTAGCCTTCTTGCACCAAAGGTTCTAAATTATTTTATTACAGTCAGACTTTCACTTTAACCATAATGTATCAAATTGTAAAAATAACGGAAGTCTCTTATCTCAAAGATTACATAACTTATTTGAACAAAAGATGTGTCATACGAACGGGTTGTCTCTAACAATGAATTTATTTCATATTAATTTGTGATGTGGTTCAAAAGATTTGGAAAGAAACATAACCCAAAGACTGTTTAAAACCAACTGGCCTCAACGTAAAATTTTATACATTATACTTTTATCATTATGAAATCCATTTACTTAAAATACTAAATTGTTGAGCTTACCTTTGCATCTCCACGACTGTGACGGAAAGGAAAGGTGTGTATCACCGTGGTAAGTGATGAAATCGAATTATGTTGCGCGCGAAGTAAGATCATTACGAAGGCGAGCGAGGTATCTTTAATGTCAATCACCGCGAATATATACGAGCGGCGCGCGTCAACCATCCACCACCCGATGAATCCAAATGTTTAAACATTTGTTTATGTCCAATCTCGAATACTCTCGAGAAAGCAAATGCATTCCGAAAGACGCGATTCTATGATAGGTATACTTTGTGTAGTAACTAAATCAATCACGATATTTATCAACCGAACTCGATTTGCGACACGCTTTTATAAAAGCAACGAGCAGGCAATCTTCAGCTGAACGGTCATACTAAGACTAAGCTTATTCTTGCATCTCTATTCTGCGACGGAGAGAAAGGTTTATGTTATTATTTCTACGTGGCAAGTGATGGAATCAAATGATGATGAGCGCGAGACTCGTGTATTACGAATACGACCGGTGTGTATGTTTCTGCAAGAAATCAAACGCACTTCAGTAGATGCGGTGTTTAATTCAAATTTTTTTTTAATAGGGGGGAATTTTTTTTTCTTCATCTATAGTTTATTTGACACGGCACAAATACAATTTAATGTTTAACGGCGCCAATTATATCTGGTAGCTTACTTTCTAAAGTATTTTAATAACTAAAAGCAAATTTTTTATCCTCACTGCCGACTACGAGCTGAAACTAAATCTAACTTAAAGCTAGAATGTTTTGCATTAAAGGCACTGATTTGTTGTTTGATGGTTTTCCATCGCCATAGGTAAGCAGCATATTGAATATGTTCCGCTGCTGGGCCAAGATATTACGGACTGGCATATTGGGTTGTCTCCCTCGGGACCTGAGAGTATCGTGCGGGTCTAGTTGCTGTTTCCGAGTCCGGGGTCTTAACGTGTTCTTGTCGTTTGGTTAGATGTAGGCGGAAGGGAATAGGATTAAACTGGGGCGTGGATGGATTTCAGGAAAACGTATATAAGGGACATGTAGGATAGGTCACGGCTCGCCAAGACATCACGAACAGGAACAGCCGGCTGCCTACTTTCGGCCTGCAGGGAAGCTATTAATTTAGACCTGGCGTCACGGTGTACAGGGCATGACCAAACCACATGCTCTTTGTCGTGATAACCCTCACCACAGGCACAGATACCACTTTCCCCGAGCCCAACACGACGGAGATGCGCGTCAAATCTATAGTGATTGGACATAAGCCGGGACATCACGCAAATGAAATCCCGACCTACATCCAACCCCTTGAACCACGGGTTCGTCGATACTTTGGGGATTATGGAATGTAACCACCTTCCCAATTCCCCTCTGGTCCAAGCATTTTGCCAACTGATGATCGTATTCTGACGCACAAGTGCGAAAAATTCATTAAAAGCAATTGGTCTTTCATACATATCACCGTTTGTTGCGCCCACCTTAGCCAAAGAGTCCGCTTTCTCATTGCCCGATATCGAGCAGTGAGAAGGGACCCACGCTAAGGTAATCTGAAACGATTTTTCGGATAAAGCACTCAGATGTTCCCGTATTTTCCCCAGGAAATACGGAGAGTGCTTAACATCTTTCATCGATCGGAGAGCCTCAATGGAACTGAGACTGTCCGTAAAGATGAAATAATGGTCCGTGGGCATTTTTTCGATAATCCCTAGGGTGTACTTAATTGCAGCCAATTCTGCGACGTAAACAGAAGCAGGATTATCGAGCTTATGGGAGACGGTTAAATTGCTATTGAAAATACCGAAGCCAGTGGACCCATCAAGAAGTGATCCGTCAGTGTAGAACATATTGTTGCAGTTGATGTTTCGATATTTATTGGAAAAAATTTTGGGGATCTGCTGCACGCGTAAATGATCCGGGATTCCACGAGTTTCTTCTATCATGGATGTATCGAAAAACACAGTAGAATCAGAAGTATTTGATAAGTCGACACGATTTGGAATATTCGAAGAAGGGTTAATATTTTGGGACATGTGATGGAAATACAATGTCATAAAACGGGTTTGAGAATTAAGTTCGATTAACCTTTCAAAATTTTCAATCACGGAACGGTTCAAGACCTCACATTTGATAAGAATACGAGAAGACAGGCTCCAGAAGCGGTTTTTCAATGGTAGTACTCCAGCTAAGACCTCCAAACTCATCGTATGGGTCGACTGCAACGATATTGTATTCGCTCCAGTTTGATCAGATGTGTGTTTGCTGCGGAGCGGAAGCAGAAACACCCGTATTCAATTACAGACAATATCGTTGTTTGGTAAAGCCTTATAAGGTCTCCTGGATGGGCTCCCCACCATTGTCCGGTTATTGTACGAAGAAAATTCACTCTTTGTTGACATTTTTTCATCAGATACCTCACGTGACAACCCCAGGTGCCTTAAGAGTCGAACCAGATACCAAGATATTTGTGTACCAAAACCTGAGAAATCGTTTTACCCATTAATTGTGTTTGAAGCTGAGCAGGTTCATGCTTCCTAGAAAAAACTACTATCTCAGTCTTCTCCGGAGAGAATTCGATACCTAGCTGTAAAGCCCAAGCAGACAAATTGTCCAAGGTATCTTGCAATGGTCCTTGCAAATCGGCAGCTTTGGCTCCTGTAACAGAGATTACACTGTCGTCTGCAAGTTGTCTTATCGTGCATGAATTTGCCAGACATTCGTCGATGTCATTTACATAAAAGTTGTAAAGAAGGGGGCTTAAACATGAGCCCTGGGGAAGACCCATGTAGCTAATGCGAAAAGTTGCCAAATCGCCGTGCGTAAAATGCATGTGCTTTTCGGACAACAAATTGTGCAAAAAATTGTTTAAAATTGGAGAAAATCCTTGTCGGTGAAGTTTGCCCGAAAGAATGTCAATAGAAACGGAATCAAAAGCCCCCTTAATGTCCAAGAACGCAGACGCCATTTGTTCTTTGCGAGCATACGCCAGCTGAATATCTGTTGAAAGCAGCGCAAGACAATCATTCGTCCCTTTGGCACGGCGGAAGCCAAATTGAGTATCCGATAGTAGGCCGTTTGATTCGACCCAATGGTCTAAACGATGGAGTATCATTTTTTCCATCAATTTCCGGATACAGGATAGCATTGCAATCGGCCTATAAGAGTTGTGATCAGAAGCTGGTTTCCCTGGTTTTTGGATGGCGATCACCTTCACTTGCCTCCAATCCTGCGGTACAATATTTTGCTCCAGGAACTTATGGAACAAGTTCAACAAGCGCCTCTTGGCATTTCCGGGTAGATTCTTCAACAAGTTGAATTTGATTCTATCTAACCCAGGCGCGTTATTGTTACAGGACAGGAGGGCAACTGAAAATTCTGCCATCGTAAAAGGTGATTCTATCGCGTCGTGGCCCGGAGACGCATCACGAACATTATTTTGCTCAGGAACAGAGTCCGGACATACTTTCCTGGCAAAATCAAATATCCACCTACTTGAAGACTCCTCGCTTTCGTTGACCGTTACGCGATTCCGCATTCTTCGGGCTGTGTTCCAAAGAGTGCTCATCGATGTCTCCCTCGACGTCTCGTTTACGAACCGACGCCAATATCCGCGTTTCTTTGCTTTAGCCAAGCTTTTAAGCTTTGTATCAAGCTCCGAATACCGTAAATAGTCGCCAGGTATACCTCCCTTCTGGTAGGCCAAAAACGCGTCGGATCTTTGCGTGTAGACATCGGAGCACTCTTTGGAACACAGCACGAAGAATGCGGAATCGCGTAACGGTCAACGAAAGCGAGGAGTCTTCAAGTAGGTGGATATTTGATTTTGCCAGGAAAGTATGTCCGGACTCTGTTCCTGAGCAAAATAATGTTCGTGATGCGTCTCCGGGCCACGACGCGATAGAATCACCTTTTACGATGGCAGAATTTTCAGTTGCCCTCCTGTCCTGTAACAATAACGCGCCTGGGTTAGATAGAATCAAATTGAACTTGTTGAAGAATCTACCCGGAAATGCCAAGAGGCGCTTGTTGAACTTGCTCCATAAGTTCCTGGAGCAAAACATTGTACCGCAGGATTGGAGGCAAGTGAAGGTGATCGCCATCCAAAAACCAGGGAAACCAGCTTCTGATCACAACTCTTATAGGCCGATTGCAATGCTATCCTGTATCCGGAAATTGATGGAAAAAATGATACTCCATCGTTTAGACCATTGGGTCGAATCAAACGGCCTACTATCGGATACTCAATTTGGCTTCCGCCGTGCCAAAGGGACGAATGATTGTCTTGCGCTGCTTTCAACAGATATTCAGCTGGCGTATGCTCGCAAAGAACAAATGGCGTCTGCGTTCTTGGACATTAAGGGGGCTTTTGATTCCGTTTCTATTGACATTCTTTCGGGCAAACTTCACCGACAAGGATTTTCTCCAATTTTAAACAATTTTTTGCACAATTTGTTGTCCGAAAAGCACATGCATTTTACGCACGGCGATTTGGCAACTTTTCGCATTAGCTACATGGGTCTTCCCCAGGGCTCATGTTTAAGCCCCCTTCTTTACAACTTTTATGTAAATGACATCGACGAATGTCTGGCAAATTCATGCACGATAAGACAACTTGCAGACGACAGTGTAATCTCTGTTACAGGAGCCAAAGCTGCCGATTTGCAAGGACCATTGCAAGATACCTTGGACAATTTGTCTGCTTGGGCTTTACAGCTAGGTATCGAATTCTCTCCGGAGAAGACTGAGATAGTAGTTTTTTCTAGGAAGCATGAACCTGCTCAGCTTCAAACACAATTAATGGGTAAAACGATTTCTCAGGTTTTGGTACACAAATATCTTGGTATCTGGTTCGACTCTTAAGGCACCTGGGGTTGTCACGTGAGGTATCTGATGAAAAAATGTCAACAAAGAGTGAATTTTCTTCGTACAATAACCGGACAATGGTGGGGAGCCCATCCAGGAGACCTTATAAGGCTTTACCAAACAACGATATTGTCTGTAATTGAATACGGGTGTTTCTGCTTCCGCTCCGCAGCAAACACACATCTGATCAAACTGGAGCGAATACAATATCGTTGCAGTCGACCCATACGATGAGTTTGGAGGTCTTAGCTGGAGTACTACCATTGAAAAACCGCTTCTGGAGCCTGTCTTCTCGTATTCTTATCAAATGTGAGGTCTTGAACCGTTCCGTGATTGAAAATTTTGAAAGGTTAATCGAACTTAATTCTCAAACCCGTTTTATGACATTGTATTTCCATCACATGTCCCAAAATATTAACCCTTCTTCGAATATTCCAAATCGTGTCGACTTATCAAATACTTCTGATTCTACTGTGTTTTTCGATACATCCATGATAGAAGAAACTCGTGGAATCCCGGATCATTTACGCGTGCAGCAGATCCCCAAAATTTTTTCCAATAAATATCGAAACATCAACTGCAACAATATGTTCTACACTGACGGATCACTTCTTGATGGGTCCACTGGCTTCGGTATTTTCAATAGCAATTTAACCGTCTCCCATAAGCTCGATAATCCTGCTTCTGTTTACGTCGCAGAATTGGCTGCAATTAAGTACACCCTAGGGATTATCGAAAAAATGCCCACGGACCATTATTTCATCTTTACGGACAGTCTCAGTTCCATTGAGGCTCTCCGATCGATGAAAGATGTTAAGCACTCTCCGTATTTCCTGGGGAAAATACGGGAACATCTGAGTGCTTTATCCGAAAAATCGTTTCAGATTACCTTAGCGTGGGTCCCTTCTCACTGCTCGATATCGGGCAATGAGAAAGCGGACTCTTTGGCTAAGGTGGGCGCAACAAACGGTGATATGTATGAAAGACCAATTGCTTTTAATGAATTTTTCGCACTTGTGCGTCAGAATACGATCATCAGTTGGCAAAATGCTTGGACCAGAGGGGAATTGGGAAGGTGGTTACATTCCATAATCCCCAAAGTATCGACGAACCCGTGGTTCAAGGGGTTGGATGTAGGTCGGGATTTCATTTGCGTGATGTCCCGGCTTATGTCCAATCACTATAGATTTGACGCGCATCTCCGTCGTGTTGGGCTCGGGGAAAGTGGTATCTGTGCCTGTGGTGAGGGTTATCACGACAAAGAGCATGTGGTTTGGTCATGCCCTGTACACCGTGACGCCAGGTCTAAATTAATAGCTTCCCTGCAGGCCGAAAGTAGGCAGCCGGCTGTTCCTGTTCGTGATGTCTTGGCGAGCCGTGACCTATCCTACATGTCCCTTATATACGTTTTCCTGAAATCCATCCACGCCCCAGTTTAATCCTATTCCCTTCCGCCTACATCTAACCAAACGACAAGAACACGTTAAGACCCCGGACTCGGAAACAGCAACTAGACCCGCACGATACTCTCAGGTCCCGAGGGAGACAACCCAATATGCCAGTCCGTAATATCTTGGCCCAGCAGCGGAACATATTCAATATGCTGCTTACCTATGGCGATGGAAAACCATCAAACAACAAATCAGTGCCTTTAATGCAAAACATTCTAGCTTTAAGTTAGATTTAGTTTCAGCTCGTAGTCGGCAGTGAGGATAAAAAATTTGCTTTTAGTTATTAAAATACTTTAGAAAGTAAGCTACCAGATATAATTGGCGCCGTTAAACATTAAATTGTATTTGTGCCGTGTCAAATAAACTATAGATGAAGAAAAAAAAATTCCCCCCTATTAAAAAAAAATTTGAATTAAACACCGCATCTACTGAAGTGCGTTTGATTTCTTGCAGAAACATACGTACCGGTCGTATTCGTAATACACGAGTCTCGCGCTCATCATCATTTGATTCCATCACTTGCCACGTAGAAATAATAACATAAACCTTTCTCTCCGTCGCAGAATAGAGATGCAAGAATAAGCTTAGTCTTAGTATGACCGTTCAGCTGAAGATTGCCTGCTCGTTGCTTTTATAAAAGCGTGTCGCAAATCGAGTTCGGTTGATAAATATCGTGATTGATTTAGTTACTACACAAAGTATACCTATCACAGAATCGCGTCTTTCGGAATGCATTTGCTTTCTCGAGAGTATTCGAGATTGGACATAAACAAATGTTTAAACATTTGGATTCATCGGGTGGTGGATGGTTGACGCGCGCCGCTCGTATATATTCGCGGTGATTGACATTAAAGATACCTCGCTCGCCTTCGTAATGATCTTACTTCGCGCGCAACATAATTCGATTTCATCACTTACCACGGTGATACACACCTTTCCTTTCCGTCACAGTCGTGGAGATGCAAAGGTAAGCTCAACAATTTAGTATTTTAAGTAAATGGATTTCATAATGATAAAAGTATAATGTATAAAATTTTACGTTGAGGCCAGTTGGTTTTAAACAGTCTTTGGGTTATGTTTCTTTCCAAATCTTTTGAACCACATCACAAATTAATATGAAATAAATTCATTGTTAGAGACAACCCGTTCGTATGACACATCTTTTGTTCAAATAAGTTATGTAATCTTTGAGATAAGAGACTTCCGTTATTTTTACAATTTGATACATTATGGTTAAAGTGAAAGTCTGACTGTAATAAAATAATTTAGAACCTTTGGTGCAAGAAGGCTAAAATCATCCCAGCCATCTCTGAGGAAAACCGGTGGCGAACCAGCTTGTGGCTGAAAGCCACCTTAATAAAGCAAAAAAAAAAATCTCCGAGGACAGTGAGTGAGTTTAAAAAGTCTTCGGAGTACAATACTTTTCATAACTTTTGAACCACATGTCTAATCATTATGAAATTCATTTGTTAAAGGTTTTAAAGGTAGCCTATTCATTTGATTTCAATTTTGTTCAGATCGGTTGTGTAGTTTCTGTGTTGATAAAGTTTTGTGATTTTACATTTTGGTACATAACGGACAGAGTTACAGCCTGATTACAGTGTAATTAAATAGTGTATTATGGTGTAGCTCGACCTTTAATTTGACACTAATTTTGTGAAAATCGATTCAACCATCTCTGAGAAAAATGGGTTAGTTTTAGCAGTCTATAGAACACTGTGGAAACAATTGTTAAGGAGATATAAGGTTTCATCGCACATACAAAGCAATTTGCTCCATTGTGCGTCGCACACTGTTTCCAAAGCTGCATAAACATGATTGAAAATATTTTGACCCGAAAAAAAAAAGATTTTAGAGCCGTAGTGCCTTCAGCAAAGATGTGCCTTTATTTATTCTAAATGTTGTAGAAGTTGCAATTCTTTGATCATCCTATCGAAAAGTGAGCAACGAATTTCATTTTTCTCTTTTTGTATATAAAAATTCACCTTGTTCGGCAAAGTTGTACCATATTTTATAAGAAACAAAGAAAGTGGTGAAAGACACCACGCTTCTATCTGCCTATTAAAATCGATTTTTGTGGAGCTTTCTATAAATTGCCTATGAGCAGAATCATTTCAAATCGCCTGGAAATACGCGAAAATTTAATCGACCATTTTTGATTTGAATGAAACTTTACACACGTATTTGGCTTAGCAAACTGAGCATTTTTCACAGGTGCAGAGATTTTTTACACCCATGAGTTACATTCTAAAAGGGCGTATGCCTTTTGGCATAGGTTTTATTCGAAGCATTGTAGCCCAGAAACCGTTGGTTGTATAGAAAACCTGTCTGAGAATGAGTTGTAGGGAATTAAAAATGCACCATAAAAAAAATATACACTGTACAAAAAAAATTCATTTTTACCAAAAAAAATTAAAAATAAACATTAAATTTCAATTTAAAAAAAAGAGTTGAATTTTTTTCTTATTTTTTTTTTTTGAAGAAACTTGACGTTAATACGCAACTTTAAAAAAAAAGTCCAGGATGGAGAAATGAAAAATAATTTTTTCATGGTAGATTAATTTTTTTATGAAAATTCTAATTTAAACATTTTTCAAAATAATTGTATTCTGATGATTTTAAAAGATGCAGAGAGTCATTTTAAATCAAAAAGCTCTTGGTAGTTAACATTATAAGGGCATTGGTTTTCGAGTTATTTCTAATTTAAGCTCGAAAAATTATAATTATTTGGGAAAATACACGTTTTTCTTAATTTGTCCATGGTTCTCCAGCAAAAACCATACGTTCATTGGAATGCTTGATCAAAAATATACAATTCATTCTTTGACAACAAAACGATTGGGCTAACGGTTCTCAAGAAAAGAGTTAAATGTTTTAAGTCAGCGGTTCTCAACCTGGGGTACGCTACCCCTGGGGGTACTCGAAAGCCTGCAGGGGGTACGCGAAAGAAAAATCAGTAATGGCGGATAAAGTAATTTTTCTTTATAATTCTTTACTTTCTATTCAATGTTGCTCCTAAAACATGACTGTAGCAATCAAACAAACGAAGTTGAATTTAAAACCTGATCTAGACCTCCACAACATGATCTACCACTACCACTCTCCCACTCTGCGAGAACATTCCAAGCCAGGGGGTACAATTGATATGAAAAATATCGCCAAGGGGTACGCGGACAAAGAAAGGTTGAGAACCGCTGTTTTAAGTGATATAAATATATATAAGAATCAAATATTTCTTTTCGAGTTTTATTATCTTAAGAACATATTTTTTCATGACATAGATACGTTACAGAACTAGTTTCACCTTATATTTCATATACATCATAAGTAAATGATTCGTCATCTTGTGAAAACAGCTTCGTTTGTATCTTGTTTTCTGTAATCGAAACAAAAGAGTAATACTTTTGTGTGGCAGCTATTATTATAGATTTTTTGAAAATATTGCTCCATTCTGTTACTCCTTGTTCATATACTTCATATTATACCCAACTAAATGGCATTTTTGATGAATTTTTATTACTTTTCTGATTAGACCAATCATACAATTCTTTTGCGCTTGTAGTGGGATGTTCATGTTCTTTAGCTAAACTTGCATTTCCTGCCATTCGTTTTAATATGCCACCAATTGCATCGCATGGGCCTTTAACATGAGAAGTCGCAAAAAATGCCACTCTGCATCGACGTTATATTTTGTTTTGAACTTGCAAAGTTTTTTCTATTTTTATATTGTGAGGCAGCTCCATCAGACATTAATATCGCTTTTTTCAACTCTATTGTTGTTTTCAAAAAACTCATTAATTTGGCAATGAACACCTGAACCGCAACAGTATCATGATGGAGTACTTCCGATATTATGATGAAGCTGGTATTCTTAAGTGTTCCAGATTCTGAATAGTAAACAACGAAGGGATGAATGGTGGCTTGACTATCATTCAAATAACTAAACGAATCACAAATTGATAAAGACGTATTAAAATGAGCTTGACTGTTCAATGTTTTTAATTTTGCAATAACGTTCTCGTTTAGTTTGCGTAAGCTTGATGAGCACCGATGACCAGGAAAGGGTTTACAGCATTTGGGCTTGGTGTATTCCTTTTTCACTTTATTCATCTTCACAAAATGCAAACTGTTACGTACACATCTGGAGTAGTGCAATCGTATTTATATACGAAAACAGATATTATAAACAACCCAGTAGTTATTGGTTGCGTACTTTAAAAACAGTTAGTATTAGTAAACAAGTAGGTAGTGTTGCACGACAAACATATTTTTTTATAAAACATTCGGCAAGGGGGAACGTGTAGGTAGGCTAAGTTTTAGCGCTTGAGTTATTTATCCGATCGTTTTGTTGTCAAAGAATGAATTGTATTTTTTTGATCAAGCATTTCAATGAACGTAAGGTTTTTGCTGGAGAACCATGGACAAATTAAGAAAAACGTGTATTTTCCGACATATAATTAATTTATCGAGCTTAAATTTAAAATAACTCGAAAACCAATGCGTTTAGAATGTTAACTACCAAGAGCTTTTTGATTTAAAATGACTCTCTGCATCTTTTAAAATCATCAGAATGCAAATATTTTGAAAAATGTTTGAATTAGAATTTTTATAAAAAAATTATTCTGCCATAAATAAAATATTTTTCATTTCTCCATCCTGGACTTTTTTTTAAAAGTTGCGTATTAACGTCAAGTTTCTTCAAAAAAAAAATAAGAAAAAAGTTCAACTCTTTTTTTTTTTAAATTGAAATTTAATGTTTATTTTTAATTTTTTTTGGTCAAAAAAATTTTTTTGGTACAGTGTATATTTTTTTTATGGTGCATTTTTAATTCCCTACAACTCATTCTCAGACAGTTTTTCTATACAACCAACGGTTTCTGGGCTACAATGCTTCGAATAAAACCTATGCCAAAAGGCATACGCCCTTTTAGAATGTAACTCATGGGTGTAAAAAATCGCTCCATCTGTGGAAAATGCTCAGTTTGCTGAGCCAAATACGTGTGCAAAGTTTCATTCAAATCAAAAATGGGCGATATTCGACCATCGGTTATTTGGCGCGATCTTGCTCCTATGTTTTTTCAATACAACTTCTTATAGTGATTTTCTATACCTTCTATAATTTTTTGTTCCACAATGTTGTTTGCTACAATAAAACAAACAAATTCTCCAAAAAAAGTTTATTTTTGCCTTTCTCCTAGAAAGGTATAGCAATCACTTGCAAAACCGAAGATGTAAAAGTGCTCCAAAGGGCCGAATGGCATATATCACTCGACTCAGCTCGACGCTGAGCTGAGCATTTTCTGTATGTGTGTGTATGTGTTTGTCTGTGTGTGTGTGTGTGTGTGTGTGTGTGTCTGTGTGTGTATATGCAGATTTTAATATCTGCTTTGAACAATAGATGTGGCCTCAAAATAAATTAAATGTGGTATCGTTCTATTTGGACGTTCCCGGTATCGCCCGTGAATAAATTGTTCGAAATTGAGAGCCATTTCTATTATTTCGCTTTGTTTTAAGCACTAACATTACGTCAAATTTCATATTTCATACTTCAATTACAACGTCAATATTTTAGAACCCAAAGAGTGAATAACCTTTATTGCATTGAAGCGCTCATGTAATTTTTTTTTTTTACAAATAAATAGTTTGAATGAGAAAGGCTGGGTCTGACCGCTAGGTGGATTAATTTGGGTTTTATCTCACATATTTCTTTGCTTTTTGACGCTTTCTATTAACACAATGCACCAATTTACTAACAGATATTTACAAAATCCGCAAATATCTACAGATAAAACCATTTCAAGTCTAAAAGAAGTTTTGTGTGTGAAGAGTGTGATGAGAATAAACCCATACTTAAAGGTCCTTTTGCCAACGAATGGCTTGGTTCTACAAAGATTCGAACCTATCACCACTCGCTTGTCAAAGCAGACTCTGTAGCCTTGCGGCTACGAAACTCTACAAAACCTGCTGTTAGAACCTAATAAAAACCTAAATTAATCCACCTAGCGGTCAGACCCAGCCTTTATCATTCAAACCTTTATTTGTAAAAATAGATTTACAAGAACGCTTCAATCCAATAAATGTATTTTCACTCTTTAGGTTTTAAAATATTGAATATATGATAGTTTAAGACCCCTCCCTCTTCTGGGGTAACAAATATGTCTATAATAGTTGGACGCTCCTCCCTTTCCTGGAAGGGAGGGATTCCATACAAATGAAACACAAATTTCTGCACATCTCGAGAGCTAATCTAAATGGAACCAAATTTGGCAGGTAAATGTTTTTAGTGGTAAAAAATATGTACATAATGTATTGACACCCCTCCTTCTTTTGGTGTTTCTGCCTGCCTATGCTCCATTCTATAACCCGATTGCCATACAAATGAAACACATATTTTCTGCACATCTCGAGAACTAACCGAGTAAATGGAACCAAATTTAGCATGTGAATGTTTTTAGGGGTAACAAATATGTCCATAATAGTGCGACTCCCCTCCCTTTTCTGGAATAGAAGGGTTCCACACAAATGAAACACAAATTTCTGCACATCTCGCGAACTAATCAACTAAATGGAACCATATTTGGCAGGTGAATGTTTTTAGTGGTAACAAATATGTTCCATAATCGACCTCAAGCAACATTTTGAATTGTAAGATGGCAACTTACGGTTTCTGGAAAACAGCCAAAAATGGCCGATATCCAGCCAATATAATGATATCCGGATCTAGAATGATACACAGGAGCTAAAATCGACCACAGATACCATTTTGAATTCTAAGATGGAGACTTTCGGTTTCTGGAAAACAGCTGAAAATTACCAAATACAACCCAATATGAGTGTTTCTTTAACCAGTATGACTTTCAAAATCCAGAAATTGTCTCCAAATGCCATTATGAAATCCAAAATGGTGACTTCCGGTTTCGGAAAAACAGTGGCAAACGACCAAATACCACCCATTATGGGTATTTCCGGAATCGTGATGATGCACTGGAGCTACAAATCGACTTCAGACAACATTTTGAATTGTAAGATGGCAACTTCCGGTTTCTGGAAAATAGCCTAAAATGGACGATTCCCATTAAATATGAGTATCTCCGGAACCAAAAGGATGCACAGAAGCTAAAAATTGATCACAGACACAATCTTGAATTTTAAGATGGTGACTTCCGGTGTCTAGCATACAGCCGGAAATGACCAAATACCATTCATTATGAATGTTTTAGGAACCAGATTTACGCCCTGATGACAGAAATTAATTTCACAGGCCATTTTAAAGTCCAAAATGACGACTTTCGGTTTATGAAAAACAGCCCAAAGTAACCAAATACCACCCAATGTGAGTATCTCCAGAGCCAGAATGTTGCAAGAAGCTAAAACTTGACCTCAGACACCATTATGAATTGTAGGCTGGCAACTTATGGTTTCTGGAAAACAGCCAAAAATGGCCGATTTCCGTCTAACATGAGTATCTCCGGATCTAGAATGATACACAGCAGCTGAAATCGACTACAGACCCCATTTTGGATTCTAGGTTGGCGGTTCCTGGGAAACAGCCGAAAATGATCGAATAACACCTAATATGAGTATTTCTTCAACCAGAATGACGCTCATAGGCCAGAAATTATCCTAAATACCATTTTGAAATCCAAGATGCCGACTTCCGGTTTGTGAAAAACAGCCTAAAATAACCAAATGCCATCCAATATGAGTATCTTTGGAAGCATAATGATGCAATGAGCTAACAATTTACCTCAGGCACCATTTTGAATTGCTAAATGGCAACTTCTAGGAAACAGTCGAAAATGACCGAATAATACTCAATATGGATATTTCCGTAATCGAGATGATGCATAGAAACCAAACATTGACCCTTGACACCATTTTGAATTTAAAGACGACCACTTTTAGTTTCTGGAAAACAACCAAAATAACTAAATACCTTCCAATATGGGTATTTCCGGTGTCAGATTGATGCCAGAAAATCTGCTGAAAATGACCGAATACCACTCAATATGAATATATTCGGAATTAAGGCGATGTACAGAAGCCAAAAGTCGAGGATGTTGTTATTTCGATAAAACCAATCATTTCAAACGATTTGTTATTTGACTTTGATCATATCCTATGGCCGATTCGTCGTGCATTTGCAGACTTTAAACACATCGCAACGAATCAATGAATTCGGAACGTTCAAATAGTACGATACCACATTTAGATTATGTTGAGGCCACATATATCGATCAAAGCAAGTATAGTTTTAAATAGTCTTTAAATTTCTTTTCTTTCCATAACTTTTGAGCCACATATCAAATTGTTATGAAGTTTGTTATTTGTAAGTTTGAGAGATGACTCGTTCGTATGACACTAGTTATGTTCAAATAAGTCATGTAATCATTGAGATAATAGACTTTCGTTGTTTTATTAACAATTAAATACATAACGGTGGCTTAAGTTCGATTATAATCAAATGAAATGGGAACGTACAGGGCAGCCAAACTTTGAAACCAAGTGTTCAATCAGATTACATCAGTTAACCCTTAACTAGCCCGCGGTCGGTTGTGTAGTTTCTGAGATAATGAAGTTTCGTGATTTTCACATTTCGGTACATTACAGACGAAGTTACAGTCCGATTACAGTAAAATTCAATAGGGTGTAATGAGGCATCTAGACTTATCAATTGACACTAATTTTGTGGAAATCGGGTCAGCCATCTCTGAGAAAAGTGAGTGAGTCTAAGTAGTCTTCGGAATATGTTCCTTTTCATAGCTGGATTTCACATTTTTAAACATAACAGGCAAAGTAGTAGTCCGATTGCAAAACAAATCAATAGGGTCTTATGGGGCAACTAGACCTTCCATTTGACACTGATTCTATGTAAATCGGTTCAGCCATCTCTGAGAAACATGAAAGAGATTAAACAGTCTTCAGAACTCGTTTCTTTCCATAACTGGAACCATACGTTCAATCTTTATAAAATTTGAAAGTTAAGGGTTTTTCAGGTAAGCCGTTCTTTGAAATCAATTTTGTTCAAATCGGTTATGTAGTTTTCGAGATAATGATGTTTAATGATTTTTACATTTTGATACATAACCTCTAAACCAAAAATCCGATTACAATAAAATTTAATAGGGTCTTATGGGACAACAAGACCTTTCATTTGCAATTAATTTCATGAAAATCGGTCCAGCCATCTCTGAGAAAAGTGAGTGAGAATAAAAATCTGCACATACACACACACATACACACACACACACACACATACACACACATATACACACACACACATAAATACAGAAAATGCTCAGCTCGTCGAGCTGAGTCGAGTGATATATGCCATTCAGCCCTTTGGAGCACTTTTATACTTTCGGTTTTGCAAGTGATTGCTATACCTTTCTAGGAGAAAGGCAAAAATGATGTCTTTAAGGTGAATCGGGACCGAATCCAAGCATGGGTGGAGCGATGGCTTCCTCCTGCATAGTAATGCATTTCAAGAGTGCCTCAATGAACGTCATAAATTATACGTCTAACCTGCAATTGTTTATTGTCGAAATACTAACCCAGCACCGGAGCACCTAGTTCAATAAATTTGCACATTTTGTTTTAGCGTGAAACCCTTAGCACGTTCTAATCTTGCTTTTTTCCACGCCGCTGTTTTTTCTCTCCCGGTTTTGTTTATATTCTCACGCCGGTAGCCACTAGAATGTTTTTCACGATTACCGGCACGTACGAGTCGCGTAATCACTCAAACTACGTATACTTTTCTCTTTAAACTTATGATCATCGAGATCGTATCTAATTTTCACAAAAACTCGACCGAAATGGGCTAAAACTTGCCTTTAAAGTGTAGCATGTCGCGAAATTACCGTTTTTGCTTTTTTCTATTTTAAACTCGTTTGCACCTGTCAAACTGTGCGCCCGTGTTGGCAGCAAAGTCAGCACACTGCGCGAGCATGTAGAGCATATAGTTTGAAATGAGTTGTGTGAAGTAGTAGTGGTGTTAATATGTGAAGTGTGATTTTAGTGGTTTTTGGATCATCATGCCGCGTTTAACTAAACTAAGAAGAGCAGCGGTTGCTCGCGAGAACGCAAAAAAAGTGAAGAGAAATCTTGTTGATCCCTTGGCATGAACATATGAAAATCCGTGGAGCAGCCAGTTAGATAAATCGAAAAAACAAAAACTTACAAGTTCCGACGATTGTGAAACCTCATCATCTATTACCGTTCCTGTACATATCCCAAACGATGTGGTATATTCTGATCAGTCTGCCGAATGTAAAGGTGAGATAAATTCCTTTTCATTTGTTTACCTTTTTATCCTTGCAATTGTTTTGAATGTGAGTTTTCAAAAGCTGTGCAGCACCACAGAACGTTGCGGCACAGCTGATCGAAGCCGGCCGTTGACTTTCGGTGGTAGCAGCAGTAGTCAGTAGGTGAGGGAACAAATTAGCTAATAATCTGGCAACCATGTACTGTTTTACCGTGTTGCACCAATACAACCACATATGAGTGTAAAGATGTAGTGGTGTCAACAATGATGCAATGATGCTTGGATTCCGTCCCATTTCACCTTAAAGAAAACATGCTGGTAAACGCAACAGTACTGTATAGTGCAGGTGAAGAAAGGCGCCGCTGGTCTACCATTACGGCGGTACATGATTTCTATTCGTGTGCAATCAAGGAAAAACTGCAATGCTGCCACTGATTGTGATAAACAGTTGATCCCATGAATATGGATACCATAAAAACCATGAACTACTCAACAAGAGTTGAACATTTTTGCAACGGTTCATTTCATTATTGATGTTCACTAGATACACTGGTCAACACAGGTGCACTCCAGAAGCTCAAACCGGGAAAAAATGAAAGATTATAGCTATTCAACCATTCCTGCGAATTTTGGTGTCCCTAGCCACTAACTTTTTTTTCAGAGACTCAAATGAGTTTTCTCGTGAACAATACGTTGAAGTGACGTACCTTGCGAACAATTACCATGCGAACTCTCAGGAGGGTTGACGTGTTTTGGTAATGGCTAGGGGAACCAAAATTAATAGGAATGGTTGAATAGCTGTAATCTTTCATTTTTTCCGGTTTGAGCGTTAGGAATGCATTTTTTCATTTTGTTGATCTGTGTAATCGAGACCGGCATTATACTGAGAGACTAAATTCCTAGTACAGGTCGGACTCGATTATCCGGAGACTAGATTATCCGGAAACTCGATTATCCGGAATTCGATTATCCGGAATTTTATTTTTTTGGTGCTCGTTTTTAATTTTTATTCCGAAATTTTACCTTTACCATCCCTTCTAGCATATTTGTGACCATTTATGTCACTTCCGGCATGTGTGGGACATGTTCGAATTAAGTGAAAATAATCAATGTTCAATTTATTTTTTTTTGCTTCTCGGGATTTTACCCCTTTGCACCTCAGAAATAATTTCTTGGTACGCCACTGCATCCCACAAGTAAAATAAAAAAAGAAAATATTTATTTCATGATCGTTAATAGCAAATTTGAATATTTTTTCTGTGATTCGATTATCCGGAAAACTCGATTATCCGGAACGAATTTTTTTTGGATGTTCCGGATAATCGAGTCCGACCTGTAATACAAAATTATAGAAAACTAAAGTGCTTTTGAATTTTTTGTCCATTCATTAAGATTTATTGAGAATCTTTTTTTACATTTCAACGTTCTTAAAGGATATTTGTTTATATTTAACTCAATAAAAAACATACGTGTATTAGCTGTCTTCTTAATACAGTGAATGTAATTGTTGGCAAATGAAAAACAAAAACTTGCTAAGGAGAAAACAAAAATGAGTTTTTTTTTCAAATTTTAACTTCGTTGTAATTGTTGATCGCTACCATTGATAATTTTGTTTTACATATCAGTCATTATGATGAGGTAATAATTGTTGGATTTAAGAGATTTGATTGGATTAGGATTTTGAGGAAATAAAATTAATGCCGATTTAGACGCATTAGAAGAAATTTTTGGGGCTTATTCAACAACAACGGTACGCTTGTGCCGTATCAAATAAACAAAAAAAAAAAAAAAAAAAAACACTACAGGCACAATATTGCCAAGTGTAAACGAAATTTTCGAGTGTTGTTAAATATCTTTCGAAAAACGGAAGGCTGAGTTTTCATCTGTCCGCTTCAAAACTCATTACCCAAAATTTCTTTGGTTCTTTGTTCTGGTTTCGGTTCATTATGGATTTTTATCATGGAGGTTCGGTGGAAAAGTGTAATCACCTTCACTGGTGTTGGCAAAAACTTGGGTAGACTCATTGCAAAGGGTTATTGCAATGCACTTATTGCTTTTTGAAGCGCTTTTAACTCTACATTATTGGGAACGAGTGCTAATGTTGCCGCAACACTTCCCTGTTCATCGATTTACGTTGTGTTGCTCAATTGCTATATTTAAATTACTTTATGTTTCAATTCTGATTTGGAAGTTTCACGGAACGTAACGATATTGATAGTATGTCGAAATATTTGACAATCGACCTTTTTCACAGGTGTAGTTGTCAGCTAACTCGGAGCAAGTTCACCCGACTGATTAAATAATGGTAAAATTAAACATTCATGGCTCAGAAAGCTATGACAACTTTGGTGACAAACTTTGCAATAGCAATGCGTTTTCTATTCTTCTAATTTTTCGAACATAACACTTGGCCTTGTACCAGTTAATGGGAAACCGTATTCCATATTTTTAAATTGTTGGTAATCTTGGTTTTTTGGTTTTTTTTTTCAAATTGTTGTATTTAAAAGTCATCATACTGGGTACAATTACAAAGCGCAAGTTTCTGACATTGACGCCAAGACAACGTTTATAATTTAAAAATATGGTAAAAAATGACGAACAGTCAGTAAAACAAACAGTTCGACTAAAAAAGGAAGTTAAAGATGTTTTTGAGTCGCAATGAAAAAAGATGGGAAGAAAAAGATATACTCTCCCAACGACTTTAAGGGCAAAACAATTTTGAATTTGCACCAAACTCCATTGCAACCGGTCTGGTTATTGTGTCACTGTTCAAACAAGAAGAAAACTCGGCCTTGTAGATGTTCTGACGTAATCTAATGCAATTAAAAACAATCAACGGTATTTCCGACAAACTAAAGGATTGCTTTTCATCAGCAACACATTCTCTTTAGTTACAAACTTTACTATTCAAGAAACATTCCATTACTGATTAAAATAGAAAGCTGCAAAGTCCTGACCACGTTGCAAGCTAAAAATCGAAAAGTGTTGAATTTCATTCCATTTAACTACTTGCATCGTGATCAACCTTGTTTAATACACATAACCAAACGTACAAAATATTTTTACAGCGTTTATGCAAACGCCGCGGGAACAGCGAAATAATTGAACCCGGAAGTCAAATGAGGATTATTTCCTGTTTAGAAGATTTATATATCTCATGTGTTGGCTCTATCACCCTCGCGTTCACGCTGATAAACGGGAGAATATTACGATCGCCCATAAAAGTTCCCTCAGAACGAGGCGCGAATAAGAGCAGAACCACTTATCCGATCTCAGCGGGAACAGAAGATATGCATTCCATTTTTCGAAATAGATGATTTGCATCATGGTGAGATATTTCCGCACCAACACTATATATAGGTACTTGATTGGTATATTTTGTAGCCTGGAGAGAGAATCCTTCAAGTTGGATGGGGAACAATAGTTGCCTATCCAGACACAAGGAAGCTGCAATTTATCAGCAATATAGTCCGGGATGTTGTAGCTATGCGTGTAATGGAAGTTTATGTACCGCACTTTCTGTTGAATCACCAATGCGACAATAAATTCTGCGGATATCAAACTCTCACGGGAGCAATTAAACCCTGCCACAACACCGCAATCTCCGTTCAGCCGGACGGGATTTTAATATTTCAATTTTCCTGAATACGTGTCGAAAGTTGTCCTTCGTTCCATATGATACCCACGCAAGACCAATGCAACCAGCCGCAGCAGCGTGGGGTGTTTTCATCACGGAAGTGATCGGTGAAATCCCTCCCCCTTCTGCCCGAAAAACAACTATAGCACTCAAAGCGTTGGTATGTCGATTTATAAGCTACTAAAAGGCCCTCCGGCGAGTAAAAATGCTTCTCAATTAGGAATTCATAGTGCGTTTCAGCCAGGGCTTTGCCTTATTCCGGTTTATAAATTGACTCCCTTTGTGCTGTTGGCCGTTGGGTCAATCCTGCTGACTAACCGATAAAACTTTCGAGTGGTGATCGGCTCTGGTGATTTCGACGAAAAATTTTAACATCTGGCAGGGTTTAACTAGCTACTGACAGACAATGTCTCAAAACCTGAGATGGGTAAACACTAGTGAAGCAAACTACAAACTACACTTTTTATGCATATGGCCCAGTATCGCATTGTTCGATACTATATTCAACCGAGCAGCAGCAGATAGAGAATGTGTATTACCCTAGAAAACTTTTTGATTGTAATATCTAGGATTTTCTAGGAACTGAGCACGCATACTCCAAACACCAAATTACCACGGAATCAATGAGGAAACAAACAGAACACGTTTATTCGCTATTATGGAATCGACGTCTTAACCGGTTTTCGGCGTAATACAGTAAGTAGCCGTGTGGCACAGTGCCGAAAAAAATCATCTTCACTACCGGAAATCTTCGAAAATTACAACCAATATTTTTCAATTTCCACTTTCGATCAACGCAGCATCCTTTCAGACACATTAGATTTCCATCCTTGTAGCGCCTGTCATATTCCTAAGAAATAATTCACGCGCATACCGAATAAACCAACCAAATAATCTTCACCGCTTTTTGGTACTGCGAAACTGAAAATCAAATTGTCAGAAAATTTGAAACGGTGAAAATCAAATGAACGTATTTCCACTACGGATGACGGTTGACTTGACCTGTTTTACGTATAATGAAAAAAACGAAGGAAGAGAGAATGTTAATCGCATGAAAGTGGAATATTTTCTTATGATGGAAAAAAGCTGGAGGCAATTTTTCACTTGCATGCAAAAACGTCTAAAGTTGATATTTTTTAAATTTATTATTTTGAAGTAGTGCGATGAATCTGTTTTTTGGCGTGTAAATGCCTTCTAAATATAATTTGGAACTTTTAGGATAGTTTCAGGATCATACTTTATTTGAAACCTAAACCTAAACCGTTCCATGAATTAGTAGATTAATCTAATTTGCAAAAAAAGTAAGAGTTTGATTTTCTAATTTTGACTTGAACGCCAATGTTCCAATAGATGAATATGGACCTATTTACGTACGAATGTGTTAGTGCCACTCGTTGAGGAAAACATAAACAATTCGTTGTTTTGTTTGCACTGCTATGTTTTTAGCAGCTGGACAAATATTCAGTTGAACACTTATTATATGTTTTAAACTCTATTCTGAATAAATTTTCCATTAGTGATCAGGAGTTGGAAGAAGCTGCTGAACATGATCGACACCAAAAATTGCAAAAAGTTTTAAAAACCGAAACAATGAGATGCGATTATTTACAGTTTGGTGGAAACAAAATCGTAAGTTGAAGCCCTCAGTGGAGGCACTTTCCCGAGCCTCAGCGACTGATAGATAAAATGATTTAATGTGGAACAAACGAGGTTCGTTGTTTGTTTGGAACAGTGTAAAAACACTCGAAATCTCCACGATTTCATTTATCCACAGCAAACCAGTTCATGCGAGTTCACCCGCAAGCAATGCATAACGACTTCCTGGAGTTCCCGGAATCCCAGTTTAAATATTTTTTTGGTTTTTTAAATCCCCGCAAAAATATTGGCTTCCGACAGTTGACAGCCTTTTAGAGTATCCTTGCAGAGCTGTCGGCGATAATCTCTCCACGTCTAGCCTGCAATCACGCGATGGTGATGAGTTAGCCCACGATGTTATCGCTGGCACTCACAGCCTCATTTTCAGTGTCGCATTTTCCGTCCGTGTCGCGCGCCAGTCAGCATAAATGTGTAATAAGACGAGCAACCCAATCGGGCGGACAGAAGCGGGTTCCCCGCTCTCGTAGAACGTAGAAAAGCGCAGCCAACATCATCGCCTCCTGTCGACGCTGTCGTTGTCGTTTATCGTGTATCCTCTTCTGTTGCTTCGGGTTGGCTGACGATGGCAGGGAGTGCGGTGACTTTTGCAGGAATGGGTGGCGCGCGTAAAAAGGCGCAGAGCAACAGTTGGCAAAAGTGGCCATCCGATATATAAAGCGACTGCTGCGATACGGATCGACCGTAAATGCTGTTGAACCACCGGCAGTGAAGCAGGCACCAGATTATCGCCACAGATCAGACAGAACGAGAGTGAAGACAGGACTCGAGCAAGATTAGCTTTGCCTCAGCAGGACAAATAGGATACAGTAGTGGAGTGTTGGATGTACAATCGGTGGTGCTTAACAGTCAAGTGAGTGCCCCCCAATTGGTCAAGCGGTTAGGTTAACATGGATAATGTACAGTGCAAGTGCAAACAGAAAAGTCGTTTGGATAAAATCATAAAAATTGAAATTGAAATACAGTAAAGCACGGCAGTAACAGTAGAAAAAAAAAAAGCGGAAATTAAAACAATTAGTGGTGCCACGGGCGTGCAAAGTCTTGCTTCAGTGAATCCTATCCAGAGTCGAGCGATAGCCGCGTCGAAAAGGTAACTATTTTCTGATTTAACTGTCCTTCGTGAAAGGTGGTTCAGGAAGGCCGCTCAAAATAGAGCCACTCTTCGATTAGACAAAGAGGAATCGGTTGGTAAAAATTTGAACTAATGATACCCACAATTCGACAGACGATTGAAATTCCAGTGGAGCATTCGGTGTGTGCTTGTCTAGGGCAGTACGAATGTTGGCAGTGATAAATGGTTCGCTTTTTGGAACGAGGACCAACATATCGTTGGACAACTTTAACCAGTGACAATATTGGATTGTGTTACCAACTAATGGGTGTACTTAAAAACGTGTTGGCGAAAATTGAATCTACGGTTCAGGTTGCCGACTCGGAATCAACTTTCAAATGAGCTGCTTTTTAGAGCACCGCGAAAAAATATAATATATTTAACAGGATGGAAATGCCATGAATTTTAGTGTACTTTTTTATACTGTGTGACGTTCGGTGCAGAGCAATCATTAGTAACATTTTGTGTCTGCTGTAATAAAGGTATTATTCAAACGTGTGTATAAAATTTGAGCTCACCAAGCGGCCTTTATGGTTGTATATCAGTTTTGTGTTTGACAATAATGGGTAATTAATTCCACTTGGTTTGCATCGGATATCATTCCAAGCAAATAACGATCGAATGTTGTATATTCGAAAGTTTATTTTCGTCCTTCATTACTTTGCATATCTATTTGAAATTTCCACAATTTCTCGCGGAAAACATCGTTTTAACGTTTTTTATATAAATTCATTCTATCGAAATTTGAAATGAAGTTTTTTTTGGTTAAGGGGGGACCCTATTCTGGAAAGTTGAAAATTAATGATAATTATTTTAAAATATTAATATAATTATTTTCAAATATTAAATGTTGGCTATTGATTAAGGTATGTTTGAAGATGTATTCTGCATGTCGCGGATACAAATATAGTTAGTATTACGATGTTGGCAGCGTTTCTCTCGAAACCATATTTTTTCAACTGGTGGTAAGTTTTTCTTAGCATTTCGTTTTAGCATGCAAAAATGGATTGTCTAACTTGTTATACAGCCGTTTTACAATATCTGAATTTTACAATTATTTTTTTCAGTAGTAATTTTTCATAAAAAAAAAATATTTTTTACTGAAATGGGCCCCATTTTGACAATTTCTGGACGGTTGAATAGATGCTGAGAAAAACTTACCACCCGAGTACTAATTTAGAGAGAGAATCCACGTTCCTAGCTGCCAACAGCGTAATACTCCCTATATTTGCATTCACGATATGCAAAATACATCTTCAAATAAACCTCAATGAATAGCCAAAATACCCGAACTATACTTTATTATACTATACTTCAAAGTACCGAAAAAAAAATCACGAAAATTCATTATTGTTCGACCTTTTAGAGTAGGGTTTTCCCTTAACCAAAATACTACAAGGTATACAGTCCTAGGGTTGTATGAAATGGCGACGTGGGACTAAAGCTTAAAAAGATTCATTTTTTTTTTCTTCACAAGTTTGTTACATTCGCCAACAATTACATTCACTGTATTACGAAGACAGCTAATATAAGTAGGGTAATCGCTCCATTATTCATCTCAACAGTTTGGCACCTATATTCATCTTATTTCTCTCATTTGTCCAATTTACCGTCAAATTTCTACAAATTTTTGAAAGTAAATCTATTTGCTTCTCGATTTTCTCAAGTGGCTGAAACTTTTACGTTGAAAATATGGTAAAATTTGACGATAAATTGATCAAAAGGCGTGATAAGATGAATATAGGTACTGAGATGAATATAGGAGCGGTTACCTATATTATTTTATTCGAAAAGTTAAAAACAAAAAAAAATCTAACTATGTTGAAATATAAAAATAAGATTCTGAATAGATCTCAGTAAATAAACAAAAAAAATATAAGCACTCGCCGGCTCTTACTCTTCTACAAATTAGTATTTTTTAGGAACTTACTCGTTCGATATTATGTCGGTCACGCCTATTTGGTGAATATTGAAGATGAAAAATAAATAAAAATAACTTATAACCGTTGCAAAAATGTTCGATTCTTGTTGAGTAATTTATGGTTTTCATGGGAATCATATTCATGAGATAAACTTTCAATCACCCTCAGTAGCAACATTGCAGTTTTTTCTTGATTGCACACGAATAGAAATCGTGTACCGCCGTAATGGTAGACCAGCGGCGCCTTTCTCCACCTGTACTATACAGTACTGTTGCCTTTACCAGCATGTTTTCTTTCAAGACATCATTTTTTATTAGGTTCTAACAGCAGGTTCTGTAGAGCTTCGTAGCCGCAAGGCTACAGAGTCTGCTTTGACAAGTGAATTATGATAGATTAGAATCTTTGTAGAACCAAGCCATTGGTTGGCAAAAGGACCTTTAAGTATGGGTTTATCCTCATGCTCTCCACACACAAAACTTCTCTTTAGACCTAATAACCACTGGTCTAAAGCTTCGATAATAACATAGACTGTAGCACGTTATACGCTGTTAGAGTGATAGCTTGCAGGAGGATATAATAAGGTCAAAAAAGGAAGAAAGTAGGTTACTAAGTCTGAAGGAGAAGACAATTCAACACAGAACAGGCTACTTCTCAATAAGTAACACTGCAAAAAGGTTAAAAGCAAAAATGTGCGAACAGCAAAAACGTCCTTACAATGCCACAAGAGATCAAAAAACTACTGGTCGCAGTGGGGTCCATACAAAAAAAGCAACAGGTTAACAAATTGTTTAAAAGAGATGTCCGTTTCAAACTTTTCAAAAAATATCTACTAACGAAACATCGAATTAGTCTAAGTTCATAGAAGCAAATATTAATTGAAATATTGGGACGGAGCAACATTTCAAATAATCAGGACTTTTTTTGTCAGTTTTTCATTATCATTATTATTATATTCATTATATTATTCATGATGTTTGACTTATACTTTCATATAGATATGGTTTTATCTGCAGATATTTGCGGATTTTGTAAATATCTGTTAGTAAATTGGTGCATTGTGTTAATAGAAATCGTCAATAACCAAAGAAATATGAGAGATAAAACCCAAATTAATCCAGCTAGCCTTTCTCATTCAAACTATTTTTTTTTGTAAGAAGAAATTGAATGCTTAAATCCAATAAAGGTATAATTCACTCTTTAGGTTCTAAAATATTGATATTGTTATTGATATATAAAATATGAAATTTGACGTAATGTTAGTTTTAAGCACTAAATAGCGAAATAATAGTAATGGGTCTTAATTTCGAACAATTTATTCACGAGCGATACCGGGAACGTCCAAATAGTACGATACCACATTTAAATTATGTTGAGGCCAATCTAATGATCAAAGCACTGCCGCTCATAGCAAGTCCGTCCCATTTGCGTTTTGGTGCTGACGAGAAAACAGCAATTGAAAATCGAAACGCTTTGGGTGGAATTTGGCACTCAAATGCTTTTTCAATCAAAACCATCAACAGAAATTAGTACTGCAATGACAATCTAACACTTTTACATCATAAAACTTGTATAAACACCGAAATTTGACTAAAATTTGTTGAAAATCATAAGCTGGGACTCACATGCGATTACTTTTACGGTACGTAGCCAGAATGATAGCAAGTCAGTCCCATAGCCGGCTACGACCGGTGATGAAAAACAAACTACTGCAAATCGATGGCGGTGCTATAGCTTGCGTATGGAATGAATCCATCGCTGGTTAATTCATAAATGACCTTCTCACGTACCTTATTAAACAAGTTTTTTGTGAGAAGCATAACATAATGTACCAACTGCGCCGCTCAGAATAAAATTAGATTTTGTTTTTACATTTGATACTACTGATAAATTCGAAATCAGTGTAGGTAACTTATTCTAAATTTTCCTGAGAGCGGTCACACGTTCGTGACGGCGGACAGCTTCGACGTAGCAGTGGAAGCAAATATGAAAGAACAAATATAGCTTAGGAAAATGTTTGCTACGTTAAAAAACAGTTAAGTAGCGTACCGAAGTATTTGATATGACTAACAAATTCTTCAAAACGAAATTCACGACAATAATGTTACAATTCTGGCCCACGTCTTTACATAAAATACGGATAAAATACGAAAAGTAGTATTTACTCAAGAATGCTTTAACTAACAATACAGTGACACACCTGAAGCGTTGATTGTCAACAACCAACAGCTGAAAGAAGCTACTGGTGGAAACTTTGTCTTGAAGAAAACATTGTACTATCAGCTAGAGCCTAGAGCTAGAGCTAGAACGTGTAAAATTCAATCAAACCTCCTATCGATTATCACTTGGTACATCCAATTCTAAACCTGAAGACCATAAGTTGTGGTAAATATCACATTTTCCATAATCATTATTGGCTGTGGGGTTAAATTGCGAAGATTTTTGCAATGGGACCGACTTGCGATCACTTTTGCTATGGGACAAACCGACTTGCTATTTTTTTCATAGTTCCTCAGAACGAAGTATTCAAAAATATTTGTTCTATCGAAAGTAGACATAAAAAGGAATTGATTCCATAAATAAACTCAAAATTGACAAAAATGCAATTGGGACGGACTTGCCATGAGCGGCAGAGCAGGTATAAACACACACAGACACCCACACACAGACACACACAGACATACACACACACAGACACACACACGCTCACACACACACACACACACAGACACACACAGACACACACACAGACACACACACAGACAGACACACACAGACACACACACCGACACACACACACGCGCGCACACACACACACACACACACACACACACACACACACACACACACACACTGATTCGAGTGATATATGCCATTCGGTCCTTTGGAGCACTTTTATATCTTCGGTTTTGCAAGTGATTGCTATACCTTACTAAGAGAAAGGCAAAAATAAACTTTTTTGGAGTAATTGTTCGTTTTATTGTAGCAAACAACATTGTGGAACTTCAAAATATTGTAGAAAATCACTATAAAAAGTTGTATTGAAAAAACATAGGCAATTTATAGAAAACTCCACAAAAATCGATTTTAATAGGCAGATAGAATCGTGGTGTCTTTCAACCACTTTCTTTGTTTCTTATAAAATGTAGTACAACTTTGCCGAACAAAACAAAAAAAAAATAAAATTCGTTGCTCACTTTTCGATGAGATAATCAAAAAATTGCAATTTATACAACATGTAGAATAAATAAAGGTACATCATTTTTTTTCGGGTCAAAATAATTTCAATCATGTTTATGCAGCTTTGGGAACAGCGTGCGACGCACAATGGAGCAAATTGCTCTGTATGTGCGATAAAACCTTATACCACCTTAACAATTTTTTTCTGAGATGGTTGAATCGATTTTCACAAATCAAAAGTGTCAAATGAAAGGTCGAGCTACCTCATAATACACTATTTAATTACACTGTAATCAGGCTGTAACTTTGTCCGTTATGTACCAAAATGTAAAATTACAAACGCGTGAATTGACCTGTTGGGACGGGGAGAGACTCTGTTAATTTTTTTTGGATATTGATACAGATAATATCATAGGGAATGGTTGTTGTCTATTCATGTCGTCTGTGCTAGGATTGCTCGTATTAGATTGGTTCATTGTTCGCGTAAATTTGTCCCTGACGCTTTTTATCGATTTTTACCGTTTTGCAATGAAAAATAACGATAAATAGCATATTTCAAAATTGTTCAACATTTTATCTATCCACCAACATATTGGTTAGTGTTATCCATCATGAGGTTATGCTGTTATTATCGTTTGAAATCTGACGCAACATTTGCCAGTTTCATTTCCAATTTTACAGAATGCATACCAGTATAGAAAACAAAGACGTAGTCCCACGTCAGAAATTTACTTTTTTTATCTGCTGTCAAAATATTCGAATTTTAAACAGCGTTAAGAGTAAAAAATGTACTATGAAAATTCAAAAAATCTTCTAGCCAAAACGCGGTTTCTGGTTGAACATAAAAGGTAATATCAAAAACGGCATTTTATTGCAGTGAAAATAGTAAAACCTGTGATTTTCGAATGAACTTTTTCATTCATTTACATTGTTTCCAGAGCTCTCAAGATCAGTCAAAATATTTGACATCAAAAATAAGTTAACTAGAATCTTAACACTTTCACTTTTTGGGAATTTTATTAATACGATTAGTGTAAATAACGATTTGTAAGGAATTTATCAATGAATCAAGGTTAAGGTGAATTTTGTTGACCTATTCCAGCGGTTCTCAACCTTTTTTTGTCCGCGTACCCCTTGGCGATATTCCCCAAATCAATTGTACTCCCTGGCTTGGAATGTTCTCGCAGAGTGAGAGCGATTAGTAGTTGATCACGTTGTGGTAGTCTAGTTAAGGTTTCAAATTGAACTGTGATTTGTTTGATTGCTACAGTCATGTTTTAAGAGCAAGTTTGAACAACAAATAAAGTATTATAAAAAATTGCTTTGTTCGCCATTACTGATTTTCTTTCGCGTACCCCCTAAAGGCTCTCGCGTACCCCTAGGGGTACGCATACCCCAGGTAGAGAACCGCTGACCTATTCTATCAATGGTGGGACGAAACCATCTTCTTTAACGATGTAAAATTACTCATTTTTCGTCTACATTACGAAACTGCGAAGTTATTAGTTATCGAGAAAAATGGAAAGCTTGAAGCAGAAGTACTGCTTGTGCACTGATAGTATAATTTGCATTGTTAAACATAAACGTTCAATTTGAAACAGAATTTTATTGTTTATTATTATCATAGATTTGTTATTTCCGAATGAAACAGATGTGATTGTTTGTTTTTTTTTTTTTCATTATACATGGGTTTTAGATGCACGCGGCCTTTGTAATCATTTATTCAGAAGGTTAAATTACTGAAATGCGCGTCACAAATATTCATTGATTTTACCTAACTCTATTATTTCTTCTAATTTTTAACTTGATTCGCAAGTATAATTGAAGCCGCTCTTTAGTTTTTCCTAGTATTTAGCTGGCATAACTTTTTCAACGAGAAGTTTTCACGCAAATTTCGTAATTTACGCTCTTTTACATGGATATCGGAATTTACTTGTGTTTTTACATCGCATGAAAAGCGTCTTTAGTGTATTAAACCATTGGTTTTTGACTGACCTATGTGTATGAATCAATAATATATTTCATTTGTGCAAATAAACCAATTTTCAAAATAGCTAACACATGGCGAACATCAAACAATTCAAAAATTTCAATATTACAAAGTAAGGCTTTTATTAATGTAGTGGTTCCCAATCGGGGTCCACGGCCGGAAAGGGGGCCGCGAGGCTCATTGAGATTCTTTCTAGGTATTTCTGTGAAAGCGGATTTTCAACTATTCTGCGTATTAGGACCAAGACGTGAAACAAATTAAACTTGCAGGACGATATGAGACTGAAAAGCACAGCCTCGTATTGCAAAACTTGTATCTGAAATTCTTTTGGGGGGCCGCGATATTCTCTGTGCTTCGCAAAGGGGGTCGTGTACTCTTTGTGTCTAGCAAAAGGGGCCGCGGATCCAAAAAGGTTGGCAAATCCCTGTATTAATGTTTTCGACAATTCAACAATACTTGCGAATAATGCTTATGTTGATTAATATGTTGAAAATAGTCCGTAGTTTCTGTATATTTTCTGTGGTTTCTGTATAATTACCCTCCAAAAAGTGTAATTTCATGATGGTGGAAGGACGGCAAAAGTGAAAAATTATTAAATATTTGAAAAATATTTTTTTATTGAGCTTCTCAGTAGAATGGAATTAAAATTTGGATATTTGAATGGAACTTACAACCATCATGTGGGCTGATGAAGAGCATAACTCTTTTCTTTATATGTAGGTAGAGCAGCAGCTAAGATGTCAGGAAGCCGAAACGAAATTTCCTGATTGAAGTCAGGTAGACAGAATCTGTGGTCGTTTTTCTAGGTTTTTTAGGTAGGAGTTTAGGAGAATAACCGTGAAAAATGATTACCAGCTTCTTGCGCCTTGTTGTTTATAAATTTCTGAGCTTTCAGACGGGGCGAAGCAGATGAATGTTATCCGAAATTAGTGGGTGTCCCTCATTAACCCATTCCCGGCGGGTGAGGCCGTATGGCACCACCTGACACCCAAACTTCGATTGAAGCTTAACAATTATGCTTGCAGTTTTGAACGAGGAAACTATTTAATACGGTAAGAGAACAGATCGATCTAACTACAATATGCAATACATTTTGTGTCAATTGTGCATATTGTTACTGAGTAATGGTTATTTTTCGAGGTAAAATCCGGTTTCACTCCGCAGGGAATTGGTTAAAGATATACTCAGCCAATTTTGACTTGAAAAGGTGTGGTGAATCATTTTTGAAAACTTTGAATGCTTTGGTTTCTGCTGCCACATACTTTTTGAGACACGGATGTCCAGATTTCTTTTAGTTTGGGGGGGTAGGTTTGTGTAATGTGAACGGTCCATACAACATTGTTAGAATTTATAGTGTGCCCTCTCTATCACCCTTTGCAGTGATACTGAATTGAATCTAGTTACCGTTATTCCTAATTTTACGTTTTACTGATTCGGCTGGTGTTATTTTTAGTAATGCTTTGCCAGCAAGCATTGAGAGCTGTACAGGATGGAGCATGATTCTATAAATAAGTGTTACTATAAAACCATTTTACAAGAAACCAATAGCTAATAGTTATTTCAGCTCCAGGAATTGGAAAACAACTATCAATCCAGCGAGGTGATAGAATTTTGAACAGAGACTTCAGTCAACGAACTAGAGATTCATACCGCTATCGGCACGGTAAAAAGTTTTTGTCAGAGTATGCTGTATGAGGGATAGAAAAGAAAAAAAAGGTGAAAATAATATACTCCGAATGCTCTTATTATTCGCCTTCTGTCACTTTTTCCGAACTCTGGGCAGTTGTCCACCGGGGGGTCAAAATCGTTAATATCTGTCTACGTGGTATGTGGATGGCCCCTTGGATATTTAGAAGAGCCCAACATTGTTTTGAGTGGACAATATCCATGCCATTTTCTTTGCCAATTTGGAACGATGTTGACGTGTTAAACCACCATCGTATTCCACAGCTATTCTTTTCTGGTCTTCTGTAATCCGTGTGAGAAAAAGATTTTAACAGATTTTCCGAATTGAACTGGATTTTTTAATTTAAAATGGCTTGAATGATACTCTCATTATAACCATTCAGTCTGGAACCCAAAAAATATATTCCAATTCCTAGAAATCACAATTTCTAATGGCGAATTTCTTTATTCCACCAGCTCACCGAGTTTTAACCTGGAGCCAACCTAACTGCTATTGAAACCCTTCTTCATTCGCTTGATTTTGACCCAGAATTGACCTGACGTGTTGCCCGAAGCGCACCGTTTTTTTTTTTTAATAGGGGGGGAATGTTTGTAATGATTTATTTATGTACTAATAACTCTTCCGAATTAGTATTGTGTGTTCTGCCACAAATGGTGACATTTCAACACTATTATATATATATATATATATATATATATATATATATATATATATATATATATATATATATATATATATATATATATATATATATATATATATATATATATATATATATATATATATATATATATATATATATATATATATATATATATATATATATATATATGTATTTGTGCGCTTTTTTATATTATTGATTGTTATTAGCTTTCGCAGTTAAGTTAATGTAATTGTAGGAAAATTATTAAACCTACTGGTCAAGGAAAAAAAAAAGGAATAAAACAAAACTTAAAACTATCTTACTGACTATAAAGTGAGCTTATCGTTGCAATTGAGGATTGCAACGATTTTTGTCGGAATTTGTTGATTATTTGGCTTGACATATTTTCTAATGTTTCTACATTAGTGAGCCTTTGTAGCTCGTTCGTGCTAAACCAGGGAGGACGCTTCAAAATCATTTTCAAAAGTTTATTCTGAATCCTTTGAAGTGTCTTCTTCCTGGTTGTACAACAACTTGTCCAGATGGGAACTGCATATAACATTGCTGGCCTAAAAAGTTGTTTGTAAATTAACAGTTTATTCTTAAGACAAAGTCTAGAATTCCTGTTGATAAGAGGATATAAACATTTGATATACTTATTGCACTTTGACTGGATATTTTCAATGTGCTTCTTGAAAGTAAGATTCTTATCATAAATTAGCCCTAAGTGTTTAACTTGATCAAACCAATTTAAGACCACACCGTTCATCTTAATAATGTGGTTATGGGTGGGTTTGAGAAATGAAACTCTTGGCTTATGAGGAAAAATAATTAACTGTGTTTTAGAAGCATTAGGGGAAATCTTCCATTTCTGCAAGTATGAAGAAAATATATCTAAACTTTTTTGTAGCCGACTGCATATAACACGAAGGCTTTTTTCTTTTGCGGAAATGCTTGTATCGTCACAAAACAGAGATTTCTCACAACCTGGTGGTAAATCAGGAAGATCAGAAGTAACAATGTTATATAAGATTGGGCCCAAGATACTCCCCTGAGGTACACCAGCTCTAACAGACAATCTATTAGATTTACCATTTAGATAGTTAACATGGAGAGTGCGGTCAGTTAAATAATTTTGTATCATTTTTGTAAGGTAAAGCGGAAAACTGAAATTTGACATTTTAGCTATTATACCTTAATGCCAAACACTGTCGAATGCCTTTTCTATATCTAGAAGCGCAGCTCCAGTCGAATAGCCTACAGATATATGCTCAGTATGAGAAGTTTGAATTTCTTGATCCCCAACGGAAGAAAGAATATCATACCTGTTAGTCGAAATTTCAGTGTCACTTGGAGGAGATGCCTCACGTTTCCTTGAAGCCGCATCAAAGCGAGCTTTTTTATTTTTTCCAGGCATAACTGGAAAACTTCACTACACTCTCACTTCACTATAGAATTTAATTAGAAATATCTCAAACCAAATTTACTCACTAAACACTCGTTAACGTTAAAAACAAATTTATTACTTTGCGTTTCAACAGGTAGTCTTTCAAGAAGATTGCCTGTTGAAAGCGAAAAACAAAATTTCAATATCTCTCGGTAGTCTAAGACTTAGCCTCGAGCTGTTGGTAAAATGCGACCGTACTGTAGGACAGTTCAAGTCGATCTCCCCGAAGCGCACCGTAAAGTTGATCAGTTCCAGCCCATCACCGCACGGGCTTAGTTCTGGCATTTATCGAGGGAGCTTCGTACTTAGCCGCAAGGTTACAGAGTCCGCTTTGACAAACGGTTGGTCATAGGTAGGTCACTCGAAATCAAAGGAACATAGGGATGGGCTTATTCTCAGGCTCCTCCACACGGAAACTTCACTCCAGACTGAAAACTCTTATCTAAGAGAGTAGTAAGTCAGGGTGAATACAAGCACTATAACCAAAGCTATTTGTTTGATTTCTCAACAAAGTTAAAACTGGAGACATGTCCGTCGCGGACACTACAAAACACTTCAAATGCCGTCGGTAGACTAGCTGCACCAAACTCTCCGATTCGCACCAAAGAAAACCTAACAATTGGCACACAAAAGTCCTAATATTAATTAATTTACTTTACTTTTGCGGCGACAAAAATACGTCGTCATATCACTCGGTCTTGAGCTGCAATCCTCCAGTAGCTTCTATCACCTACTACGCGAGCATTCTCGTCGACAGCACACATCCAACGAGTACGAGATCCGGAAGTCGAAGGCCGCTATCGGGATTCCTGCTAAATATAGTTTTTGCTGGTCGTTCCTCCGGCATTACCCAGCCCACTGTAGTCTGCCGTGGTTTATCCGCTTGACTATATCCGCCGATTTTCAAGCCTGGTACACTTAATGAATCATGCGTCTACGCAAAACATTATTTCTCCGTTTGCCTCCAAGTAACGACCGCAAGATTCTACGCTCAAAAATGCCAAGAGTTCACTGATCAGCCACTTTCAGTGTCCATGCTTCATGGCCCTAGAGGGCCACCGGGAGAATCAGTGTTTTATAGAGTGCTGGTTGTGTACGGGTTTGCAAGTTGCCGGACCTCAGCTGGTTACACCCTCCGTAGAAGGCCCTGTTTGCGGCCGCTATCCGCCTCTTTTCCTCACGGGTAACCTCATTGTCGCACGTCACCAAATGTGCCCAGGTAGATAAATTCGTCGACTACTCCAAATAATTCCCCATCTATATCCACCGCAGCACCAACATCTGACGGGCTACCACGCTCTCTACCAGCCACCATGTACTTCGTTTTGGCAGAGCTTACGAAAAGTCCTATTCTGGCAGCTTCCCCATTGGGAGGTCCAAAAGCGTCTTCCACTGCTCTACGGTTGATATCAATGATGCTGACATCATCCGCAAAACCTAGGAGTATGTGCCGCTTCTCTGCACGGTTTCGTATCCACTGGGATATACCACAATAGATCAAAAAATGGTAGCTAAGTGACATCTGCCGTGAAATTTGGGTTATTATGAGTGTCATGATACTAAAGTGAAAACGGAAAAAGTGACGTTTCGCGAGGAATTATTTCTCAACCATCTTAAATGGTGAAATGATTACACGAAGATTGGGAAGGTTTAAAAATCGATTGATTTGTAATCCAATGATAATATATATTGGATTTATTGTTCGGTAACAAGACGAATCATTTTTTTCATTTTTGAAAAAAAAACAACTTTTTGGGACATACAAATTTTTAGAAAAACGTCCTCATACAAAATTTCAACTCAATCGGACTTAGGGAAGTTGTCCCTGAAAGTGGTCAAAGTTTTAGTTTTTCGACTGATGACGGAAGACAAGGCTATTGTTGATATGGAAGTTGTTTTTTTATACCAAATGTCTTAGGAATTTACTTCACGAACTAATTTCATTTTTGTCATATGACTTACATTTTTTTTAAGTTAAGTAAAGCGGGCAATGTATGTAGTTTGCGAGAATGCGAAAATGATCGGGAATAGAAGGTGTGACTCGTCCAGACGAGGGAAAATTTTTTCTAAGCCTAAAAGTCACACATTCTATTCCCGATCATTTACGCATTCTCGCAAACTGCATACATTGCTCGCTTTACTAGTCTTAGGAATGCATAAAACGTCGAGATCTGCTGTTATCTCAAAAACAAAAAACGAAAAATCAACTTCGTGGGACTTAGAAATTTTTGAGATGCGGAACTCATTTCACTTGGCCTATTCTTATTTTCACTTCACTTTTTGTCATCTCATTTTAGGTATAATCAGCGTGAAGTAACTCCCGTAATAAGTACACTAAAGTCGCTTTTTACGCGGGGGATACGTGCCGCGTAAAAAAAAACGCGTAATTCTGCAATCCGAGTGAAGAGAAACCGAAATCCGCGCAAAAAAAAAATACCACGTAAACTCCGAAATCCGCGTAAAAAAACTGCGCGAATTCCAGAATCCGCGTAAAAAAGCCGTAAAAAACGCGAGTGAAAAAACGCGTATATTATTATAAATTTTTAAAAGATATACACTGCCGGTACCCGCATGACTGTCCAACACTGATTTTGGTCACTTTTGAGTTATCATCGAGAATCGACTTGATTGTTATTATATTTTCTGGAAAAAAATTGAAATTGATACTTTTGTATGGAAAAACATGGAAAAATACCAAGTTGTTTTTGTCCCATATTGAAAGTACCCGCATTACAGTCCCATTGCATAGTGGTACAAACTGCAAACATATAATTTTGCTCCAGATTAGCGTATATCGGATTATTTTAGGCATATAGAAGTATGTCATTTAATCAACTAGACTAATGTTGTTTTTCTGTAATACAATCTACGTTGCCAATGATACTGCCGGTTGCTGGATGAATTTATATGTGATGGGACAAAATATGCGAGTACTTTTGAAATGTACCCGCATATTTTGTCCCATTTTGTCATTTTTTCAAGTTATATAACGTAAAACCAATTCCATCGATGGTTTTTTGTTCATAACGATAAACTTGTGGTGCGATGAAACTGTTATGGTCATTGGTTCTGGATGTAATTGCTGGAAATCCGAAAATTCACGGATAATATTAGATCGCCGTTTTCTCAACATGTTGTTTTTCATTATGGGACAGCTATCCGGGTACCGCCAGTACAGTGCCTCCACAGTTATGGGTCAGCTACAACATGGGTCACTTTTACGCAAATACGTTTATTCTCACGAAACTGAACAATTTTCATTAGCAGTGGTATTTTTTGTAACTCACTTGTAACTTCATTCACTCTATTAAAATGTCACTAAAAACTATAATTCTGCTCGGTGCAAGAAGTGAAGTGATCCATAATTGTAGTAATGTTACATTTTGCGGTGCACAATTGTGGGTCAGTTCATATTTTGGCTATTTTTATTACTTTTGCATGATAATGCATTAACACTGAATACAATAACTTATTATCAAGCTTTTACAACAATAAAATAACTTGCATTTTGTATTTTGATGATTTTATAGACTAAATGATTTTAAATGCCAAAAGTGACCCAGTGTCTTTTTTGCTATGTAAGTGATATTTTTCTTCCCAACCGAATCTTCAAAGACATGTTCATGTCTATGTCTAACAATAGAAAAGGGAAAATAATCAAGTAGTTAGGATTGAATTAGTTAGAGTGGAAATAAAATTACGTTTTGTCACAGATGTGCGTATTCATCATTTTCGTGACCGCCTCCCTCTTGAACTAGGGTTAAACAGAAAAAGCCATCCGCTGTCGGTACATCAAAGAACACAAATCGAGGGAATTGACAAGGCGTTTATTGTATTTGAATAAAGAAAAATGTTATAATAATTACATAAGCAGCTGAGCATGTTTTACTTATACGATACACAATACAAAAAGACAAACTTTCCAGCATTAGAACGAAAGCGGTTTTCGGTTAGTATTGGAGCAGTAAATTTGCCGAAAACATGATTTCCACAGGTGTAACACAATTTTGGTGGAACATTTTTTCATTGTCTCACGGTGTTCAAAAGCTGTTAAATCGTAACGTCATTGTCTCGAAAGTGTTGCCCAGAAGTTTCGTTTTCTATTAGAGAATGTTTCTTGGAAGGTGGAAAGTGAGCATCTAGGAGTGGGAATATTTAAATCATCGAACATTCGATTATCTTTCAACTGAAAAGACTATAACTTCTTCAATTTTTAGCCGCTTGGCTCATAAAATTGTTAAACTATTTTTTTAGTAGTCTCTCGAAGCAGACAATGTTACTTTTCAGATATTGTACTATTTGTTTTAAAAATTACATTTTTGTTTTAATGGAAAGCATTTCTCAACTATTAGCGAAACCATTTTCCTTTGTTCTTTGAGTAGTTAAAGTAGTGAAAAAATGAGAGAACCGTTTTGATTAGTTCATATTGACCACCATTTTAAATTTTGTTTAAAGAGTAAACATTTGATTTAATAACAAATTTGTAGACCAGCAATGCTTTATGTTGTGCCGATTTGATCAAGTTGTTGATCAACAAGGATGAGAACGCTTCAAAGAAATCATAATAAAATTCTGAAAATAAAGGGTGTCCCACATCAAGTTGCATCACGGAAACCTACTTTTTCGTCATGTCCACCTCAGATTTAACCTCCTTTAGATGCTTTCGTAGTGCCTGCTTCACAGTAGCCTTCCGGAACTAAGGCGTATGAAGGTAACCCCGTTGGCTTCGTACCACTCTAGGACATAATTTGAAAAGTTGCACGAAGCTAGATCCAGCCAGAAAATCGTAGGGCGCTTATACAAAGTAAGCAGACGGTTATGTAGACACTCCTTGAGGTAGATCTCCCCGTTTACAGTTACGGTAGTCCCGAATGGCGCACTCCGTATGTCACATGATCACTCAGGTATTTCTTGGCAAACTTCGACAGTTTCTGCTTTTTTACTTCCTCCGGAACCTTTAACTTGTGCTGGGCAGTGAAGAACAGTAACACCGAAAGCTGCCAGTCCGCATTGACGAAAGACTCATCATCCATGATGAGACAAGTGAAGCTTCGTCAGCATCTGGGTGTGCTGTCCTTGACTCTCTGAACGAAAGACTTGGATAGTTGCAACTTTTTGACCAAATTCCTGGCTGAAGCATTAGGATTTCGCGTAAACTCTTTCACAGAACACTTGTGATCCTTTTGACCGCATTTCTCCTTCAGTTCGATTGTAAGACTTTCGTAGTAACTCACCGCTGACTGCAGGATTCCGAATAGTTTTTCGATGTCCCAATGAGAGTGTTGACGATTTTTTAGGTGCTTGGGCAAAATTAATTTGCAACGTTGCTTTTCGGGCAATGGCTTTTATTCCAAATTTCAAAAACTGACAGTGATTAAATAACAGTGTAGGTTCCATTCCACAGCTACTTCTACCCACATTTTTCTACAGAAAATTCCCGGGATTCAATTTGATGTGGGACACTTCAGTTGTGATGCGTCTTCCTTAGTTTGGTCCACTCTAATTACATAGGCTTAGTGTTGTTGACACATTAGAAGCAATGTCAAATTAATAACGGTTTGGAAAAAATGGACAAAAATTGCCGAGTTTCCATAAGTTTTTCTTCGAACGCACTGGCAAAACTACTCATGCAGGATCAATCCTAGTAACCCATGAGCAGCAGAAAATATTTGACATCTCTGGGCATCTCTATCAGCCGAACTCTAACCGTGATGGCGAAAACAGTCATGATACTCCGTTCAGAAATGTGCTCGTTCAAAGATCACTTTGTGGACGCCGGAAAAGCCCGATCCGGCATTCACATCATTTTGGCACTATTGGCCAGCAATTGGAGCATCGAAATAAAGCCCGGTTCTGGACGGCCAGTTACCAGTTACGGCCTATGAAATTTAAATGGAGTATTGCATTAACTGGTACCATTCTGCTAACGCGATGAAGCCGTAACTGGTACACTTGCCATGACTGTTCACCTACCTTAATTATTTAGAAGTTGTTAATTTTCCCGAAAGTATTCCCAAACTGCTCTGAATATAGTTGTACTTTTGTAGGTTTCAATTGCAGCAACCAAAGCTAACAAAGGCAATATAATATTAAAAGGATTATTCCTGCGAATACGTTCTACATTAGCGTACACGGAGGCTTCTTGTGAAAAACGACATGTTTACTTCGAAAACAAGTAATCTTTCAAGTACTAACGAAGGTTAACTTCAGCCCATTATAACTAGCTCTTCATCGTCGTGCACAGGTTCTGCTCCACAAACACAAATAACCTTGTTTTACATTATTTGTATTGCTATTATAGTACGAGTTAGCAATCAAATCACTCCGATTGCTTTACGTCGTGAATATGCGAAAAACTGGGAAGCACAGTTCAAAGGAATCTCGTGTTTCAATTGAATGTTTTTGATTTGAAATAATTCGCCCACCAAACGAGCGCGATGGCATCGACAAATTGAGCCGTTTGTTCATCTTTGCGTTTGTATGGTTTCCATCTATGCTAGTTTTGATTACTCTAACAGATACATATGTAAAACGTGAATCTACTGTTTATTTCAGAGTAAGTTTTTTATCATTGTTCGTTTATTTGTTGGCATAACTTAGAGAATGGTGAATTTCTTTCAATAGTGGTATTGCTAATAATAGAAAACATTTGAGCAATATCAAAATTAATCAACCTTTCTGGTCGCAGTGATTAGCGCATACAGCAGCGGTTTTCAACCTGGGGTACGCGTACCCCTAGGGGTACGCGAAAGCCTTCAGAAAGCACACGAAAAAAAATCACTAATGGCGGACAAATCAGTTTTTCTTTATAATTCTTCATCTGTTTTAGCAATCGAACAAATCATAGTTCAATTTGAAACCTGAGATAGACCACCACAACATAATATATCACTACTCTCTCCCAAGCTGCGAGAACAAACCCAGCCAAGGGGTACAATTGATTTGGAAAATATCTCTAAGGGTTACGCGGTTCAGAACCGCTGCCATACAGGAAAAATCTGTCAGTTTAATATTTTATGATTGTTGTCTAGTCGTTGAACGCTTAACTAAGCTCACTTTTTTAATCACTATTCTTCAATGGTTGACCGAACAACATTACGAGTCATTGAATTTTGCTCAATTTGATTCCTAAAGCTGCTTCAAACGAAACAAATGATAAACTGAAAAGTACATTTTTGTAGAATTATACGCAATGTCTTTGCTTGAAAATATTTCTGCCTATCATATAAATGAAGAAACTAGCTAGTGGATTTTTGAGCGAGAAAATTAGAATCCTCATGTCACTTACTGTTCGATATGAATCTTTTGATATTCGGCGTCATAAAAATTCCAATTTCCAGATCCTCACATTCGTGGTATGTAAGTCAATCGGTGAATTGGTGATAATGCGACTACTTTGACTAGCGCTTATCTGTCAGCGCGAAACAGTACCGAAATTGTCAAAAGCAAACCAGGCTGTCATATCTGAATGACAAAGTGTAGGATGACAGCAGGGATCAGTGTCGATTTCGGGGGAAATACATAACATTGGAGTTGCCACTGGTGCAGAGAATAATCGCTGCCGGGACAATCAGCCGGAAAAATGGAAATACAAAAATTGATAATCCTTCGTTGAGCACAAGTCGAAATCGGATGGGCAGGCGAACGTCACATTTTGTGCGGTTAGCCGGATGAATAAATCCTTTTCCAATAGAAGAAAAACGCGTCAAAGTAAGCCCAGTGACTTAGAGTCTTGAAAATTGAATTGCAGCGGCTTGATTGATGGTGCTCAAGATGTGGAAACTAAAATTGATAAACGTGATTGCCATTATAAACTGTTTTGTTATACTAGCCTCAACAGAAGAAAATTTGGTTACGTAATATTAACTGCAGATAGTAGTAACTGATAGGATACGTTGAATTTTTGAAACATCATTCATTCGACATCCTCACCTGTCGGCATCAACCGGTAAAAAACAAACAAGATAGGTTAAAAATACCTTGATTCAACAAACCATCAACAGTAGTTCGAAACAATGCAAGTAGAATCATCCTCGCTGGTATCATCTTGTATCCAATAACCAATTTCATCTTATGCAAACGAGCCTTCCCTATATGCTATGCTGTGTTTAATGCGAGAAATAGAACATACAACTAGGTTAGGTTTGGTACATTCGCTGACACGATTTCAATTATTTCTTGTTGTCTGCATTGCTGATTCTTTATTGGAACAGACCACAACTCCGTCATTCGTTTTTAATTTGCAGTACTGAGACTTTTTATACCCACTGCATCTGCTTCGATTTAATTGGGAGATATAAAAACCTCAAAAATACCAGTAATTGTAAACGCACTGAAAGATTCGATGACTTTTGTACAGATGTTAACTACTGAACATTTTTTGGCCTGACACAGAGATGGCGTTGGAAATCAAAAATTTTTGAGGTTACTCGATTGTGTTCCCTGACACTTTTCACATGGTAAAATAATCAACAAACAATATTATTGTATGTACATTATTGGATCCGGTGAACGTTCAAATCAAGGTGAAACTGTCACGAACAAAAAGCCCAGCTTACAATTTTGTTGTATATCAGCTTATTAAGCCTTAGTTCAGCCGGAATCCGTCTAATAGCAGCTAAACAAGCTATAAATCAACAAATATGGTTTTTTGGGAGTGTACTTCCACCAAGACAGCACCCGCGCTCATTCTGTTGCGATACGACCGATAAATCGAGAGAAAATTAAATTAGATTTTTACAAGAGGTAAAATATTTCCGAACGTCATGGGTGATAGAAACCAAAACTAGGCAGAAATATCTAAGTGTGTACACTACTTTTGATGCACGACCGAAGAATGTTACAGATGCGTTAGAACATTGTGCTAGTAAGACTGACTGTGACGTAGGCATTATGAAATATACTTCAGGGTATTTTCTCAAAAGAAAAAAAAAACAAAAATCAAAAAAAAGTAGGAGGTTGTATCCAAGACAAGACGGCATAACTGACGTAGAACTACGCACACTATTAACAAATGCATTGTTGTTAGTGTTTCATTATCAAGTCATAAAGTCTACTATTGCTTGCTTTGTGCTGCCTCAACAGTGGGGGAATAAAGACACTGAAAACACGAGCTGTAGGATTAACTTCTGTCAAATTTCATATATGTGTGCGTTATCGCAGATCAGCTTTGGTCCAACACGTTTGTTGGTCCAGGACGTTTGTAACTATAAAAAATAATGGGGAAAAAATTCACTACACAACGCATTATTCTTAAAAGTTTTTTCGCGATTTCTCGAGTTTTGATTAAAAAACGCTTCAATTCTATAATGTTTCACAACGATCAATTTAATGACCAAAAAGAACAAAAACCAAAACAAACAGACGCCATGATGCCAAATATATTGGTTACCAATGTTTGACAAATATATCCCCCCTGAATTAGACGGCCGCGACAGATTTAAATTGCTAGTATCCAGCACAGATTGCTCGCTTGAGTTGTCAAACAATTATTAACCTTCAAATACTTGTGTATTTGCCTTGAAAAAAGGCATTTAGTTATTCAAAATTGGATTTGCTGATGGCAACCTTTATGCTACCTAAGTAGTGGGGAAATAACGGCAGTCCTGAGACATGGTGACCAACCATAGGGAAAGTGATTTGTTTAATTTAAAGGCATCTACAGACGCAACCCGCTGCAATCCCCTGCTACTGCTGATATCTGCTGCTACTTCTGTCAACGTTGTGGACGGTCCAGCCAGCTCACCTTCCGTCTAATGAATGTAGCTGGTTTTACCAGAAACACTCTTTTATAGCCGAAGGTTGCTACGAAATAGGGCACGCCTTTCTGTTCAGTTTTACCATTCTCTAATGTTCTTTAGACGAATTATTCCACAATTCGCATTTGATTTTTGTATCCAGCGTATAACCACCGATGGTGCTCTCACACACGCAACGATTTTAACCTGTATCGTGTTGTGGTTTGTAAGATCAAGCGATTCCGTTTGCTCGCGTATTGCATCATGTTGCAACTGAGCAGCTGGGAGACGACGAAATTCTGTTTATGCGGATTCATTGAATCGACTTCATATCAATTCTGCATAGTCGAATTAACTGCCTTTGTGAATGCGTTCTAACAGGCCAGTTTGTTATTCAAATTTGGTTATGCTGATCGCAGCCTACGTGCTGCCCCAACAGCGGGGAGAATTAGGTAAATAAACAAAGTAAATTCTTTGACTGCGACAGAATTTGATCGCTATGATCCAGCACTGAATGATTGTGTTATTGCCAAAAATTCTTAACCTTCGATTACTTGATTTGCCTTGAGAAAGGCAATTTGCTGTTCAAAATCTGTAAAAGCTGTTTTCGCATTCAGTAAATAAGACGGCCGCGACAGATTGTGTTCTCTTGGATTCAGCACAGAATGTGCTGTTGACAATAAAAAGCAAAACTTTATTGCGGGAAGAAGGCCGAAGCCCTTAACTGGTAAATCGAGACATTTGGTGCTACCTCGCTGCAGCTTAGATATGTGATGTGATTTGTTTACTGGCGCAACCCGCTGCTGCTACTTCCGCAATTCACTACGCTGCGGCTAACTAGTTCTACTATTCTGTCGACCTTTTTAGGGAAAGGCAGCAAGCGACCAATCAGAGGACGAAATTTTCGTTTCAACAAGGTTTGACAATTTTGAATAGTACAATAGTTCGCATAATCAATCAACACTTTTCTACATTTGGGTGGATGCGTGTAGTTTTCCTATTTGGCTTATTTATTTATTTATTTATTTGGTTTATTTATTTATTTCGTCAAGCAAATGTAGACTACAGTTATAATAATACAATGTTTTCTTATATTCTATACATTATTTCCAGTAGTTAGTCGTTTTTTTATTTGATTTCTGCCCATGGTGATGTCGATATTTTCGCAGTGCTGATTATAGTGACGCATAATGCGATTTATTGGGCCATTTTTTGAGTAGTTTGTTCTGTGAGAATTTTCCGAAAATATTTTACGATTTCTTAATTGACGACTGGGTGCATAAAAATTTAGTTGTGATAATAATTGTGTAGACTGCACGCGTCGAGAAATAATGTCATTGATAAAATAAAGCATTGAAAGATCGCGGCGTTCTTTAAGTGCTTGTATGTCTATAAGCATGCAGCGTGCTTCATAAGATGGTAAGGGAAATGATGTCCAATTTAGCTTACGAAGCGCGTACAAAAGAAATTGTTTTTGGACAGATTCAATGCGTTCTTCATGTGTGGCAATATAGGGATTCCATACAATGCTACAGTATTCTAGAGTTGGTCGGACGTATGTAATTTATAATAGTTTGATTGTATATGGGTCTTGAAAATTGTGGCCGAAGCGTTTTATAAAGCCCAACATACTATTTGCTTTGTTGATAATTGTATTAAAATGTTCTATGAATGTAAGTTTGGAGTCTAAGATTACGCCTAGGTCCCTTACGATTTTGCATTTTTCTACTGGTTGGTTTCCTAAGAAAATGTTTGTAGGTGGTGTTTCTGTTTTTCTGCTAAAGGCTATTGAATTACATTTTTTAATGTTGAGTTGTAATAGGCTTTTGTTGCACCAAGTGTAGAAAACATTAATTTCATTCTGGAATATTTCGAAGTCTTCTGCATTGGTTATTTCTATAAAGAGCTTCATGTCATCAGCATATACAAGCACATGTATTGACTTAAGAAGAAAGGAAATACGGATTACTTATAATATAAAAAGAAGAGGGCCCAGGTGGGAACCTTGAGGAACGCCAGAAGTTACTTCTATTGGGTTTGAAAAGGAATTTTGAAAGCGGACTATTTGTGTTCGTTTTGTTAAGTATGACTGCAGCCATTCCAAAAATTTTGTTTCAGTTGCGTATTTTTCGAGCTTGAAGAGCAATAATGGTATGTCGATTCTGTCAAATGCTTAGCTAAAGTCCGTATAAAGAGCTTCTACGTGGTTACCGTTGTCCATTACAGTCAGAGTGAAAGTTATGAATTCCAAAAGATTTGTGGTAGTTGATCGGCCTTTGTAAAAGCCGTGCTGTTGAGTTGTAATTTGGTGTTTTACTTGTTGAAAGATTTTTTCATTAATTATTGATTCAAATAATTTTGGAATGCATGAAATAATGGCAATTCCACGATAATTACGAATGTCAGATTTAGCGCCAGATTTGAAAATTGGCACTAAATATGAAGTTTTCCAGAGTTCTGGGAAAATTCCATTCTTCAGGGACATGTTAAAAAGGTGTTGTAAGGGTGTAGATAGTTCTTCTGCCAAGTTTTTGAGAAAAATTGGAGCTATTTTGTCAGGTCCAAGACCTTTCGTAGCGTCTAAATTTTTAAGTGCGTTTTGAATTTCGAATTCAGATATTTGATTGACAGATAAAGAATTCGAAAATTCAGGAAAATACGAGAAGTATTCGCGGTCGCGATCTGTTTCTTCATATGTGGTGTAAATTTCTTGAAAAAAGGTGGCAAAAAGACTACATATTTCATTACTAGTTTGTCCTACATTACCGTCAAGATGCATTCGTGATGGAAAGTTGTTACTTTTTAGTTTGGTTTTACGTAATTAAAGAAGTTCTCAGGGCAAGACTTGATTTGATGTTAGATTTTACGATTATGTTCTTCATGTGCAATTTTAATGGCTGCGTCAAGTTGACAGCAAATTTCTTGGTAATTTTGAAGATTTTCGCTATTGTTGTCTTTTTTGTATATTTTATGTGCTTTTTGTTTTCTATTTTTTAGGTTCTTCAATTGTGGATTAAACCACACTGGATATTTGTTGGTGTTCGTTCGTCTTCTTTTTTTTAGAGGTACATTTTCTGATATAATTTGATTAATTATTTCATAAAATTTTGTTACTTCTTCGTTGATATTTCCTTCTTTACAAATTATACTACGCCAATTTATTATGCGAAGTCTACGTTTGACTTGTTCGAAGTCAGTTTTGTGGTATTCCGGTACATCCTCGACTCGCAGTCACTGGGGTACGAAGTGTTATTCATTACTATTGAATATTCAATTGCTGTGTGGAATGCTTCATTTTTCCAGATGGGAGTCAATGATGCATCTACACAGAAGTCTTCAGTGCAGTTTGTGAATAATAGGTCTAAATAAGCATTTTGTTTGTTTTTGACATGATTGATTTGATATAGACCGAGTTCTGAGGATTTGCCAAAAAGATACTGCAGTGTTTCGTTTTCGCCTACGACTGGGAGTAAGATAGATTCATTTTCAATGTCTACAATAAAGTCTGCATTACGTTGGTTGAGGTCGCCATAGACATGCAGTTTTACTTCTGGTTTCATGTTAGACATAATAGATTCTAGAGTTTTGAAAAATAATTCATACGAATGTTTATGAGCATGTTCCGGTGGAAAGTACACGGAACAGAAGATATGTTCTTCGCCAGCAATAAATGCTTTGGCCCATACGTGTTCAAATTCTTTATATTTGTCGGATATTATTTCTTCAGAAGTAAAGTCTACATTAATGGCAATGAGGACTCCACCGCCTGACTTTTTTTGACTGGTAGACAAATTCCGATCGTGCCGGAATACATTATAATTGTTTCCAAATACTTCTTCGCTTCTTACGCTTTCGTCCCAGCTACTTTCAGTTCTTAAAATTATTTTAAAAGATGACGACATTAGATTTTGTTGAATTTCTTTCATTTTGCTTGGGCTTTTCATGCGATTGAAATTCTGACAATAGATAAGAATTTCAGTCGCATTCTGTCGAGGAAGCGAAGAAGTGTTAGTCAAGTTATTACTTATGTTAAAATATAATGGTTCTGCCTCAGAAGAGGGCGTCCTTACTTGCGAAAATTTGTACTAAATTTATTTACACTTTCGCGAAGTTGTTGAAGACGGTGCGTGCGTTCATTTGATAAAAAAAAGACGATATGATTGAAGGTCGGCTACTGCTTCGGCTGGCGTGAGTCCATATTCCTGATGGACTTCAATAAAGACGCGTTGGAGTTGTCCTGGAGATGTCGGCAGTCCTTCGGATGCGAGAAGCATTCTTATACTGGTTGGTGTCATTCCTTCTACGCATACAGATGATGGTTGGTCCTTCATGTATGCGAGATATAGGCGTGTAATATGCATTACTTTTGGGTCGCGGAGTCTAGCCTTCAAAAAGCGCTCGTCGCCATTCGATGATTGCTGCGTAAGTCGGACGATTGGTGTACGCATGGGGTCAAGTTCAAATTGGCTGTCTTGCGGTGCTGATTGTATACTGGCGTTACTGGCAGGAGCCGGTGCAGAATTTTCATTGTTAGTTGCATTTTTTTGACGTGGGACACGTCTTTGTTTACTATACAGGGATGCATTCTGTAAAATTGGAAATGAAACGGGCAAATGTTGCGTCAGATTTCAAACGCTAATAACAGCATAACCACATGATGGATAACAATAACCAATATGTTGTTGGATAGATAAAATGTATAACAATTTTGTAATGTGTTAATTATCACTCTAATTTCATTGCTAAGCGGTAAAATTGATAATAATTTCAATAACAAATTTACGCGAATAATGAACCAATTACATGCGAGCATTCCTAGCACAGACGACGTGAATGGACACCATCCGTTCCCTGTGATATTCCCTGTATCAATTTCGAAATAACAATTGACAGAGTCTCCCCGTCCCAATAGGTCAATTTATTTTTGCTTCCATGAGCTTAGACTAATATGATGTCTCGAAGGTAAAAGTTTTCCTAAAAGTTTGAAACAATACCCATCCTTGAACAATCTCTAAACCTGCGTGTTAGGTACTGTAGAACCTAATAAAAACTGATGTCTTGAAAGAAAACATGCCAGTAAAAGCAACAGTACCAGTGGAGTATAGAACCGCAGGTCTCTCGTCGTCTAAGATTACATTGGTACTCTTCTATTCGTACTGCAGCAGTACTATTCGTATTGCAGTGGTACACTTTTGTTCGTACATTTCTATTCGTATGCAATTGAGGAAAAACTACAATGCTGCTGTTGATGGTGATTGAAAGTTTATTTCATAAATATGATTGCCATGAATTACGCAACAAGAATTGAAAATTTTTGCAACGGGTATTTTTTAAATTTCATCTTCGATATTCACTAAATAATCGTGACCGGATAGTATCGAAAGAGTAAATACCTAAATATATACATTTATAGAAGAGTAAGAACCTGCGAATGCTTGTGATTTTTTAGTTTATTTAGTAAGATTCGTACAGGATCTCTTTTCATATTTCAAAATTGTTAGATGATATATTATTATTCTAAGCTTTACCATAATAAACGTATATTTCCTGTCTTCGTAATACAGCGAATGTAGTTGCAGGCAAATGAAAAAATTGTCAAGCAAAAAATAAAAATGTAATTGTGGATTTCTACGATTTTTTGCTGGAACTTGTTAGGAATTTTGTTCAAAATATTTTCTTATGTTTTCCAATTGATGAACCTTTGTAAGGGCTTCCATATTATTTTGAAAGCAATATCCATACTATAGACTTGATTAAGTTAGAGTTAAATAAGACAAAACCATTCATTATGATAACGTGAGCATTATTGGATTTGGTTTTTGAGGATATAGAGATATTTCTGACTTTGACGCATTATGAGAAATTCTTGGTGCTTCTTTAACAAGCACGATATGCTTGTGCCTTGTTAAATACATATTTTTTTGCAAAAAAAAATACTAAAGGCATAATTTCGCCAAATATAAATGATATTTCTTCGAGTGTTGTTGAATATATTCCAAAAATTGATTTCCAGGGGAGGCTGAAAATAAACACATTGATTCTGTCTGCAGACTCTGTATATTTTGTAACAAAAAATCCCCTAATTACACTGTTTAGTCCCACGTCACCATTTCATACAACCCTAGGGCTGTATACCTTGTAGTATTTCTGTCCGATATGGGTTTGATTGGTACATGAATACCAGATATTTATTCCATTTTTTCTTGATGCCATATAATTCAACAGAATCCAAATCATATTATCATATTGATATAAACACTTTCATAACTTTATATCAATATAAACATTGTTTTTCTTCATATCACCTGCTCAGAATAAAACCACTAAGAACACACTCCATTTTAAATGAAAACACATGTGCAGTTCATATGATCAATTTCACATTATCGCTGTTAATGCTCGCGCAGCTTGCTGCGTACGTACGTAAATGTGTCGCATAGTAATTGCTCACTGGGTTCGTCGCTTCAACGTTATGTTTACGAGAAAACTCATTTGTCTCTGAAAAAAAAAAAAAAATGTAAATGGCTAGGGGCACCAAAATTCCCAGGAATTATTAAAATGCTATAATCTTTCTTTTTTCCAGTTTGAGCTTTGGGGTCATACTTGTGTTGACCTGTGTAATCAACGATCACCTTTGGAGGCGTAATGCTTATTTTACTATTACTATTCTAATATAAATGCAGAAATAAAATGCAAAAAGACTCATCCGAAATTTACTTTGCTACGATCATACTTTAAATCGCTGTAGTTTTTTGTTTGGCCTTAATATAGAGTGACACTTCCTGTCATAGAATAGTTCAAAAAAATCGACTCTTTTGAAACCTTCAATTCTCAAAAAAAAATTGTAACTTCTAAGCCGTTAAACCGATTTTGAATCTTTTGGCATTAAAATCAAGGTAATCGATGTGCCTTTCAAGGGAAAATATCAAACGGAACATTAAATAATAATAACCATGCAAAAATGAATCGTTTGTAGGGTGCCCTAGGACACCCTATCGTTTGTTTTTTTTTTTGGATTCTTCAGAAAATTTTGCAAACATCATCAACTTTTCACGGAGGTATGTTTTTTTTTATTTTGAAAATAGAACTTTTCGACGTGGAATTATGTCGTACGGCAATATAAATAGGGATACAAATCAAAAAACCGAAAATATTTGAAAGTGTCACAAAAATTTCGTATGCTTGAAACCCAGTCGGTTTCCAACGGATTTCCCTCATTTTTACAGTATTAGATTGGAAAATTAGCTATGCGTTCACCAAAATGCAAAAAATTGTGATTTTGTGATGCTAACTATTATACTTTAAATTTTAAATTTTGGTGCAACGTGAGAACTAACGAATATATATTAAACAGGACACAAACACTTAAGGTTCTTACAATGTTAAAAAAAACCTTTTTAACCCCGGGCCAGAATGTTGGCTCCAGCGCCGACCCCAAAACCGATGATGGATTTTAGGTTGAAGTGTGATATAACTAATAGCAGCTGCGCTGCAAGTTCATCAAACGTCGGGTAAACACAATTTTCTGGAAAGGTGGGTGCACCTTTCTTCCTTCCTCCACGCTCCAGGCCATAGCGAGCATAGCGATTCCATAGCAAGCAGACCAACCGGCGGACTGCACAGCATCGCTGAACATGTCCAGATGTGTTTGTAATTTTGTTCGGATCTGCAGCGTCTGCCGGCCACTGCTAATAGCTGTGAGTGTGCCGATAGAATGTGTCGTTGCTTCTTGTTTGCTTGCTTTTAATAAGTGTGAAGCGGAGAATATCACGAGAAATACAATAATCCCGTGTCATCGTCAATGGCAATCCAAAATCAACGATTCCCTTCAAGGTTATCGAACAACGTTTCTCTTCAAGGTCACCAATCAATTTTTAAAAATACTACAAGGTATACATGTGTGTTTCAGATGTTCGCACCACCGGTAGAATTGAATATTTTGCTTAACCGCACATATTAAGTTTGCTCTCCGCTCTGCCCTCCGGTAGCTGAGTCAACAAAATATTCTGCAGCATACGATGGTAAATGTTGCTGCCGTATGTAAAACAAAGGTAAGGTGTTCCGTAGTGCCTAGAAGTTGACTCGTATGCTGCGCTCATTTCCTGATGTCGCGTACCTCTAACCGCAATACTCCACTCGCCACCGAGTGACGAACACAAATGAAGCTGAATTTTCTACACGCAGTCATTTATATCGAGTACAGCGTAGATTTTTGCAGCATGGCCACGCAGTCTCGAGAAAGAGAAACGAAACGAAATATGTAGGCGGTGAAACTTATTATGTCCATGTTATTGTTATCTGTGCTCGGGAAGCAAGGCAATAGCGAGGGAAATGTATGGGAAAGTTTGACCTTGAAACTTTTCCCCCTTTTCACCACTAAGCAGTAAAGCCACAATGTTAAATATCATATCAAACAACTATCACATATTTTATCTATCCACCGACACAGAAAATAACTATGATGCATTCAGTTGTTCGCTCGCTTCAATTGTTTGAAATCTCACGCAACATTTGCTAGTTTCATTTTAAATTTTACAAAATGTAATCTAGTATAGAAAACAGAGACGTAGTCCTACGTCAAAAGAGAAATGAAATAGTGATATTCACCCTCACCCCATTAAACTAATCAACCCTAATCGAGTGTATTTTAAAACTTGTAGCCAAAAAAATACTGAAATAAAACAGGTGGTCGTAGTTCTACGTTAACCATGCGGCCGTGATTTATAAACAACTTTTTTAACTATTTTTAATCTATAATGTCCAACATAGCAAAGCAAAGCCTTGGTGCTACATTCCGTATCGGAACTCGACCTTCTTTATTTATTATTATACGCAGACTTCGCAGCCAACTGTTAAGTGTACAGGACAATTGCGGGGCTAGCGCTACGATCCTACTGACACTAACAGTCTCACCAATGTTCAACATAAACAACGTGTATTTCCAGTGGAAACAGCTACTGCAATACGAAAACATCAAACGATAGGCATTTGAACCTTCCAAAATGGCGAAATAAGGTTTGTTACTGCGTTGCAAACACTTTTTAAAACAGAGACTGCGTTGCAGAAACTTTTTTCAATGGAGACGCATGGTGGTTACAGTTATTGTTAAGGTTAAACATTTTAAACTCCAACATAACAAAATATATTTTCGTAAAAATCTGATACAAAATATTATGTAAAATTTTTTGAGGAGGAAAACATCAAAAAACATCAAAAGGCACTCCTAGGTCTTGAAGCCTCCAAGACCAAAAAACGGTTTGTATCATAATTTTCGCATGGTTATTGTTTATCAAAGTATAGTTTGATATTTTCCTTGAAAAGTTCATTAATTATTCGCATTTTCATTTAAAAAAACTGAGATCGGTGAACGGTTCAAGAGTTAAAATTTATTGAAAATTGGAATTTTGGAAGAAAGTTGTAGGGTTTTATGACAGAAAGTATCACTATATGGGTCAAACAAAAAAACGGGTCTAAAATTTTTCGATTAGGAACAAAAATAGCGATTTTGAGTATGATCGGAGCAAACAAGAATTTGGATAGGTCTCATAACACGACAGCTAATAACTAGATTGTCCATTCACGTTTGAAAAGGCTATGTCTGATTCAAGTAACAACAGTACTCGCTAGGTTCTCTGTTATTATCATTTTTAGATGGTAGAAGTACATTAGAAAGATAAATTCACCTCAATTTGTAATTTTTCGTACAGTATTTCCACGAAAACAGCCTGTTGTGTTCAGCTCTTCAATCAATAAGCTGAATGAATATTATACATTCAATCTAGTCGAGAATCCGTCTTTAACTAATGAGGCAGCTCCGGTTCGCTCGAAAAAGATTCAATTAGTGCCTTAGTGCCAGCAGCAAGTTTGGCATTGTTTATAACGTTGCTGCCTGCAATTGTTGTCGAGTGTTAAATGATGAATTTTAATGAAGCTCATTATGTTATCATTATATTGTAAGGATGTTCACCTTTTTTATTCGTTACCGCGTCAGGTGCATGATGCTCAATCTTATCATTGATGTTTTAGCGAGGTGTGTGCAACATAAATACAATTGAGTTACGGATCAAGCAGTGTATTGGACTATTGGGTTAATTAATGTTGGCAAACCACAAACCAACACTTCCTTTTGCACATCACACCAAGCTGTTGACGATATCGCTGTAAATGAAAAGGTTTTGCGTAAAGAAGAAAGAAATAGGAGTATAATGACGGTCATTACTCTGCGCGATTTGTGCCCTCCAAAGATTGTCCCGTCGAAGGAAGTACGATTATGATACTAACCGTACGTGATGATAATACAATTTGGGAAATCCGAACGCACACACATTATGTAGAAGTGTGGATCGTTCAGTTCGATGATTTGGATGTTGCCCCGGTCGGTACTGAACAACATTAGCTCCCCATAGCCGTGCGCACGGGGTGTGCTTTTTGATAAACATTGCAGAGGGTGGTTATTTTTTAAATGTTTTGAAACAATGCTCTTTTAGAGCATTACTTTTGAGTCTAGAAAATTCCTCCACCAGGGGAAAATACGTGTGTAAAGTTTCTGAAATTACTTGTACGAAAAAAAAAGTTATACATACCCCTTTTGTAATCCTGCGCACGGCTATGTAAGACACTGTTGATTTTACGATTTAATTAAGTGCTTCTGATTGCTTTGTGCGCTACGCAAAGGCGAAAAAGAAGAAACATTTGCAGGAATCCTCGAAAAGGTCCTCGAAATGGTCCGGATTAGTTGAGCCTTATTGATCTGTGATAAAATCACAGTCTGACGTTCGAGCTTGGACGTGGTTTATCAGTTCTGCTGCGCTGGTGTTGAATTTGCTTTGGAGAGGCAACAGATGAATTTGCTTGCTGCGCCCTGTTACGTACCGAAGAAGGGTGAAGATAAAAGCTGGGATTTGAGATCGCCGGGCAAACAGGTAAATAATGGGTTAATTTTTCGTGTATATTTTCTGCAAAAAAATGCTACTCACAAGTGTAACGAGTAATACACATCATTGGAATACAGTAGCATGCCAACTAAACGGGCGGCTAATCGTGTATCGTTACAAAGAACGGGACTGCAACATCTGTTAACGAATGCCAACACGAGCATGTTGTGCGAATCGAATTGAGGCATTTTCCGCTTCGTTTATTACATATTTTAGTTTTGGTCCCACTTGTTGATGGTTATCTAGCGCTGTTTAACGAGCCATTCTATGGAACAGCAGTAGCGGAAAACCACGGACGGCCGCTGCTGCTGATTTTTAATGCAGCATGCAACTTGTCTTCTTGTCAGCTGTTTACAACCGGATAGTTATTGCTTGGTTTTCCTTTTGCAACGTCTGGCTAAGTACCTACTGCTTTGCTGCGTTCGAATAGACGCCGTTATTCACGCCCTACTTTGCATTCGCTTCGGGAAAGAATATCGCAGGATGATAGCGAAGGCATCGGGTGTAACTTTTTTTTTATCACACAGAAATTCACCAACCACCAACCACTGCCCTCAGTAGCAGCTTGCAGCAGCATGGCGAGTACAGAAAATTGACAACATTCGACACTAATGGAGCAGCTGGGTCACCGGTGACTACCGCGTATTCCAAGATAAAAATGACACCCGCAGCTGCCGACAGTTTAATTGTACGTGACGTTACGCATACGTACACACTGAAGGGTCCGCTTCGGTACATTAACGGCATGATTGATGGGTCGCCTTTCACGGCAAGAGTATGTGAAATTGAATCTCATACGCATTCTTTCTTGACAGATAGAAGAACTTAACATTCAAAGGTAAAATGGTAGTAGGCGGCATCTACTGGCTAACATATTAGCGAAACTTTGTTGATGTTCTACGCATGCTGTAATCAAATAGCAGGCGCGGGAAGCAGTAACCTTTTTTTACTACACAAGGAGGCAGATGGAGCGTCACTTAGCGACAATAAGTAACTTATCTGGCCTCTCTAGGTGAATGAATATCATAATTTGTAAGTAATATTTAGATCGTTCGTTGGAATGAAATGAAGTGTCTTGGAGTAGTTCCTGGTGACGGGTTGACTTTCAAACCTCACATTGTTAATGTCTTAAAAAAGGTCAAAAAGGCAGATTGTTTAATGATTGAATTAGGTCGTTGTTGCTGTAAAATTTAGCATTTTTAATCAATCATTTCACTACATATACCTATATTTCTTTTTTTCCTGGTGAACAATAACTATAATTAAATATATTTAAAATTACAATATAAATTAGAAAGATTGAATTCAATAGTATAACGATGGTAGTAATAACTAGGGATAACGTTTTAATATGTTGGCTTCACTTTGGAACATTCTAGCACTTTCTACTTGATCAATCTACGTTTCATCTAGCTTCAAAAAAGTTTCGTTGCGTATGACTTGTGATTTGATGACGATGATAGCTAAGTAATGGAACCTTAAAAAAGGGCTGATATTGAAAAACTTCTTTCATATTTTACTCGATATTATCTCCCTCTTCGTTTGATAGTATCCTTAACAAAGGGATTTATTGCATAAAGCAGAAAGTTGATGCTCACAAACACGGCTACTTTTGACAGCAATTAGGTATTGCACAATTTTTCTTATGCTAAAATAACTGGATTGAGCCCAACGTTTATAGGTACATAAGGCGGTTCAGTGAAACATCGCATTAAGTAGTTGAAAATCGTGGAATCGATCATTTGGGTTGTATTTGGTAATCATATTCAAGGCTTCTAATTTTCACCTCTTTGCATTAACATTCTTTCTTCACCATCGTGTATGAAAACAATACCTTTGCAGAAGCAAGTCAATGTGATAGGCTTGCTATTACGGATACAATTTCGTATAACACCTTCCAACTCGGGTTTATATGCAATCAGCTGCGATGTGTTTTCGTTTGTTTTCTCTACGACTTTTTCAGGCCACCTTCATATGAAGTGGTCCCCGTGGCTCTGTGGTTAGCGATGTCGGTCGGCTAGCTCTCCCACACGGTTGTGATGTCGGGTTCGATTCCCGATCGAGTCAAGGAACTTTTCGAGCTGGAAATTTTCTCGACTCAGCACTGGGGCACGGTGTATACTTATCCTACACATGCAAAATGTGCCAAAAACAATATCGATAACGAATTCTCTCAACTATAATCTAGTTGATCGGGACCGCTATTAGCCCCAAGGCTAAGCGTGCGATATTGTTTTGTTCATATGAAGTGTTTTAACGATACGGGCGATGGACACATGTTGAATTAATGCAATGAGGGACAATATCATTGAATAATGCAGTAAACACATGTCATCGCAATTCAATTTTTAGATATGTGTTGTTACGCAGGATTCAAACTAAAATTCAAATTGAGTGTGAATTCAAGCAAGTGCGACAGTGCAGTGCTGTGATCTGTTAGAGGTTCTGTGCAAGCGAAAAATAGATGCACGAGCAAGTTTTAAAACTCACTTGGATGTGGGTGCAAAATCACACTGCCTACACTTATAGCAAATTTCTTTATTCCACTGTGTGCGGGCAAAACTGCCGAGGAATAATAAAACGTCATCGCCATTTAAGACGCAAGTGAGAAAGAGATGCCAGATAATTGTTTACGAACTTAGCACGTGCGGTGGTGGGTTGAAGCTGACAAAATTTACAGTGCGCTTCGGGCAGCAAGCCAGGTCAAAACTGGGTCAAAATCGAGCGAATAAAGAAGGGTTTTGACAGCAGTTAGTGCGCATCCAGGTCAAAACGAGGTGAGCTGGTGGAATAAAGAAATTCGCTATTAGGGTGGCAGCGAAAAGGGTCATGTCAAATTTCGAAAACCGACCATGTACATTTTGTTAATTGGTCCAAAAAAAAAATGATCTGTGCAAAATTTCAGCTCAACCGGAAATGAATTAGGGGTGCCTCAAAGCGCTCAAAGTAGTGATTTTTTTGACCCTTCGAAAATCTATCAAGGGGGGAGTACAGGTCGGACTCGATTATCCGGAACATCAAAAATTTTTTCATTCCGGATAATCGAATCACACCAAAAATACTGAAATTTTGTGATTAACGAACATAAAATAAATATTTCTTTTCTTTATTTTACTTGTATGATGCAGTGGCGTAACCAGAAGTTACTTCTGAGGCGAAGGGGGTAAAATCTTGAGAAGCAAAATAAATAAATTGGACATTGATTATTTTCACTCAGTTCGAACATGTCCCAAACATGCTGGAAGTGACTTAAATGGTAACAAATATGCCAGAAGGGATGGTAAAGGCAAAATTTCGGAATAAAAACTGGAAACGGACACCAAAAAAATAAAATTCCGGATAATAGAATTCCGGATAATCAAGTTTCCGGATAATCGAATCCGACTTGTACATGAAATTGGGAAAATCGAAACTTTGTTTTCGAAGCCAAATGACCTGAAAATGCATAAAAGGTCGAGATCTGGTGTTATTTCGAAAATACTACAAGGTATACAGCCCTAGGGTTTTATGAATTGGTGACGGGGGACTAAATACTGTAATTTGGGGATTTTTGTTACAAAATGTACAAAGTCTGCAGACAGAATCAATGTGTTTGCTCAGCGACTGTACGTATTTTTATTTTCAGCCTCCCCTGGAAATCGATTTTTGAAATATATTCAACAACACTCGAAACAATATCGTTTGTATTTGACGATATTATGCCTGTAGTATTTTTCGTGCAAACAACATGTATTTGACAAAGCACAAGCATATCGTGCTTGTTGAAAAAGCACCAATAATCAGAGCTAACTCTATATCCTCAAAAACCAATTTTTATAATATTTATGTTATCATAACGAATAGTTTTGTCTTATTTAACTCTGATTAAATCAAATCTATAATATTGATACTGCTTTCAAGACAATATGGAGCCCTTACAAAGGTTCATTAATTAGCAAACATAAGAAGATATGTTAAACAAAATTATTAACAAGTTCCAGCAAAAAATCGTGGCAATCAACAATTAATTTTTGTTTTTTGCTTGACAATTTTTTTCATTTGCCTACAACTACATTCGCTGTAATGACGAAGACAGCTAATATACGTTTATTATGGTAAAGCTTAGAATAATAATATATCATCTAACAATTTTGAAATGTAAATAAGATTCTGAATGACTTTTAGGGAATAAACCAAAAATTCACAAGCATTCGCAGACTCTTACTCTTCTATGAATGTGTATATTTGGGAATTTACTCTTTCGATACTATCCGGTCACGATTATTTAGTGGATATCGAAGATGAAATAAAATAAATATCCATTGCAAAAATTTACAATTCTTGTTGAGTAATTTATGGTAACCATATTTATGAGATAAACTTTCAATCACCATCAGCAGCTGCATTGCAGCTTTTACTCGATTGCACACGAATAGAAATGTACGCACAAAAGTGTACCACTGCAATACGAATAGTACCGCTGCAGTACGAATAATACCGCTGCAGTACGAATAGAAGTGTACCCAGAGCCGGATTTTTGGGGGGGCCCAGGGGGCCCGGGCCCCGGGCCCCCACATTTTTAGGGCCCCCACAAATCGACAAAAAGATTTTTCTTTTTAAAAATGAGATTTAATCAAAAGTTCGATTTACAGTAAGAAAATTTGAACAGACCACAATCACAACTACATCCATAAGAGTTCACCTTGGATTCTCTTGGAATGACACACATTAACACACCATTTGAATCGAACCAGCGCGCATTAAACGCCTAGAGTTTAAGTTTAGCCGACTGTCACTAAAAGCGCCAATCGAACTGTCAAAACTCGTTCCAATCGAACATCAGCAATGTTAAAACTATGATGAAAAAACTGTTGACTGTTTGATTGGAACTTTTCAGTGACAGTCGGCCAAACTTTAACTCTAGAGCTTTAGCGCGCATGGGAGGTAAAGCAAAGAAAGAAAATAATCCACAAGTTTTTTTAATGCATTGCTTTTGCTTACTTGTCCGAATCAGGGATACCAGATGTGCTTTTCAAATGCAGACTTTCTGAGCTCGTGTGCATATTTTATTGACCTGCAGATGTGTGTAGTTTTTTCCTAGTTTCTATTATTGTCAGAGTCGTCTTATATTTGCGCCGTCTTTCTCAAATTGTGTGCAAATTTTTGCCTGTGTTTCGCATTTTTTTTTCAAAGTGCGGTAGTTTTTTTTCAGGTATCAAGAAAAAAACTTGAAGACGAAACTTATTAAAAATAGGTTGCGTGCGACTGTGAAGAATGAAAGGCAGTCAAACTTAGCATTATTAAGTTTCGAGTACGAGTATACTGAAGAAGATGAATGTTGATTATTTAATTAATAAGTTTTCTGCAAAAAAACTCGTAAAGCATAGTTTACAGTTCCAAGCGAAGTGAAAAATTTGACAAGTGAAAAAGCGTAAATTTTCGCTTGCGAAATCTGTCGCGAAAACCCGTTTGTGGAACACGCAGGTATTTCACCACCCTGCAGTTTACAGTTTAAGTGGAGTGAAACTCACGAGTTTACATTCCGAGCGAAGTGAAAATTGGCTGAAACTGACAGAATAGAAACGCACGCAAGTTTTCGCTTGCTGCTCCTTTTTTCACTAGCGCTTGCATGCGTGAAAGAAATAAACCCAAGTGAAAAAGATGAGATCCACAACCATCGATTTCGCTGGATCGAATTTGTTTACAGTTCCAAGCGAAGTGAAATTTTTTGCAGGTGGCATTTTTCACGAGCGTGAAAACATGAACATGTTGTATGAGATTTTCACTTCACTTGGAACTCTAAATAGAGCTTAAGAAAAAATTCTAACAAATTTTTGGTAATTTTTCAATAGCAAATAAATGCTTTTAACTCGTACGATGAAAAACAGTTTTGTTTTAATTTGGGCCCCCCACTATAACTGGGCCCCGGGCCCCCACAATCGGAAATCCGGCCCTGAGTGTACCGCTGCAATCATAGACGACGAAAGACCTGCGGCTCTTTACCCCACTGGTACTGTTGCTTTTACCGGCATATTTTCTTTCAAGACATCAGTTTGTATTAGGTTCTGAAAGCAGGTTTAGAAGTTGTTCAAGAATGGGGGTTGTTTCAAACTTTTCGGAAAACCTTTACCTTCGAGACATCAAATTAGTCTAGGTTCATTGAAGCATTAAGCAAAAATAAGTTGACCTATTGGGACGGGGAGACTCTGTCAGTTTTTATTTCGATATTGATACAGAGAATATCACAGGGAACGGATGGTGTCCATTCACGTCGTCTGTGCTAGGAATGCTCGCATGTAATTGGTTTATTGTTCGCGTAAACTTATCATTGAAACTTTTTATCAATTTTACCGCTTAGCAATGAAATCAGAGTGATAACTAGCATATTACAAAATTGTTATACATTTTATCTATCCAACAACATATTGGTTATTGTTATCCATCATGTGGTTATGCTGTTATTAACGTTTGAAATCTGACGCAACATTTGCCAGTTTCATTTCCAATTTCACAGAATGCATCCCGGTATAGTAAACAAAGACGTAGGCCCACGTCAAAAAAAAAATTTTGGTCGAAAATCGAGCTTCTGGGACTTGGCGTTTTCTGGGCAACCGAAGGCTTAACATGAAATATTTCAGAACTGTTTTCTAAAGTGATTCCCAACAACTGGTTCCAAACCAGATGTTAATTATTTTCCGATGTTTGTTACTTAAACTTGATTTTCATTTGGGTGGTTCATATATTGAAACAAATTCATGTACTCCCCTCTTAGATTAAAGATTTTTTAATGGATCATGGTTTGATAATACTTCCTAACCTATGAGATATCTAATTCACAAATTATGTATTTTTTTTAATTTTGTGTAATATTTTCACTTAGGTACTCCCAAAACTTCTGTACTCTGAAGAAAACACGTAATTATATAATTTCTATCGAGGAAAAATTTGTAAGAAATTAATTCTAGTGAACTCATAAAATTGTCACAATAAAACCTGTAATTCAGACAAATTTCATAAAAACTCGTAGAACTCTGAAGCTTGGAGAGTTAGAAATTTTGTAAATTCTGTAAAGTTTCATAGAATTTAGAGATCTACAACTTTGTTGAAAACCGCAAAGTTCTAGCGCGTAAGGGAAAAAAGTTGGCATCGCAACGTCACCTACGCGGCTAAATTCCGAACTAATTCAAACATCCAAAATGAAGCCTAACTATTCCAAGGAACTTTGTAGAAGTTCGGAAACCGATTGGTCAAACCCTGAGACTGCTAATAACTTCGTTCCGCTAGATTCAATTCCTGGCCCAGTGTACACTGGCGACAGCTTATCAGTTTTCGTTCGTGAGCTCAGTGCGTAACAAAAATTCGATTCGAAATAATTTTTATTCTCGGCGTAAACAAATTAAACTACCAAACACCAAAGCGAAGTTTGCACAAATTCAAAAAAATCCTCGCACAAGATTTTATCTCTGTGTAATAACAGAAAAAATTGTAATAAATAAGATAATAGGGCGAAATATTGTTTTTTCCTATCAAATCAGCCAAGTCTGGACTATGAAAGATCGAAAAATAATGATTTAGTGTGATTTTTTTCGGATGTTTAGAGCAAAGTTAAGTGTTCGGGTATTTTGGCTGTTGATTATGGTATACAGTGCCGTTTCGGTTTAATCACGTTAAAAAAAAACACCTTTCGGTAAGTCTAACGATTCAAGGAAAAGATGGAGTTTAGTATTTTTTGTTCAATAGCATTGAATTCTAACGAACAATACTAAGTCTCCAAGTCCACAGTTGCGTTGGATTCACGGAAGGATGTTTTTTTGACCGTGATAAAATTGAAACAACACTGTTTTCGAATATGTATTCTGCATATCGTGGATGCAAATATAGTGAATATTACGCTGTTGGCAGCTGGGAACGTGGACGCTCTCTCTAATTTTCTTAAACCTAAACTCACGTTTAAACGGGCCAGCATTTTTTTGGCACAGTTTATCCCCATAAAATTTACCATCTTTTGACGATTTTGGTTGATGATAGTATTAGGGTATAAACACAACGTCAAAATGTGCTTGGAAAATCTCCTTTCCGAAGGACTAAAAACAAAATTAATAGACCATAAACAAACTAAAAACAACAATTTTTTTTCTCTATAGTTTGGGCCCTAATGAACCTGCAAACAATATAAAAGAATGGGGTTTCAGGAAAAATTAAATAACTAGACATGTTTTTTCGATTTTTTTTTCGCATGGAGTCCAGTTGAAAATTGCTTAATTTGAAATCTAAGTATACTCATTTACCGAAAAATGCAATTTCTTTTTTCAAATGCAAAAACAATATATCTGGCAACACTGTCGCTCAAAATTGATATTATTTGGAATACTCAACTAGTTTTCTTCAAAATCCATGTATCAATTTATTTGTAGACATCATGCATTTTAAGCTAAAATGGAAAGAATACAAGACTTTTGTCGAAAAATTGTCTCCCGTGGCGAGGAGATGACCGATCAGCACCGAAATTGGGATTTTTGCATTACGATCTTAAATCAATCATTTCATCCATCAACCATTTATATCCGTGCTTGTGTGTGAGGTTCTACCCTTTCGTTTAAAGCTTACTATTGCTCTACTGTACCAAACCTCTTTCCATTCTATCAATATCGCCAAATTAAAATTCCCTGGAGAGAGACTTTATCTAACGTTCCTCTTTCACGAGGTTTATTCTAGGCGGGATTTGTTATGTTGAAAGGAACGAGTCTTATCGAAACCTTGTTTTTCGTGGCAATATCGCTAATTATAATTCCCTGGAAAGGAATAATATTCCTCTAGACATTATTATTATTATTCATTTTATTCAACACCCAATAATATCCTTCATAATAATAGCTAAAATTAACACAAAACACTTTTACAACTATGTTTGTTCGCTTCGCGAAACACATTAAAATTAAAAACATGGTAAAAGCTATTAAACATTCGAGACATATTACGCATTGGCTCATGACGGCCATAATCAGTTTTTACCCAAAAGATTCTCAGGAACGGATGCGATCGGAAGTTACGGCGACGTATGTTGACGTTCAAAGAGATGAGTAGCGAAAAGCAGTCAATATTGCCCTGAAGAAAGTAACCTATGAAGCACGCTTTAGCCAAGTTGCGTCTATCGTCCAACAGTTCTGACCTAAACAGTTGTTTCCACCAGGGCCCGCGGTTTATGTGGGTAGTATGGGTAGTAGTACCCACTCGGAAATTATTCCTGTGGGTACTTACCCACACGGAATTATCGGACAAAACCAAAACAAATGTAATGTTTTCTATGTTCGAAACTTGAAAATTGCCGCGCACATGTGCGAGTGATCGCTTTTCGATGGATATCGTTGAGCGAGAGGTTATAAAGCTACAGATTTTATACATTTCTAAGTGATTTGCTATCAAACAAAATTACGATTTAGAGAACTTCAAGAGCTACTCTCGTGCCTTTTTTTTATTGGTCAAAAAAGTGAGACTTTTACTACTGTAAGTGAAGCCTTACCAGAAGTCCGATCAAGATAAAATTTTGGATGGATACTTTTTTCGAGAAAACAAAACTGTTGAACCTTGACGTTTGCATTGAAAAATGCACAAAGATCGTCGATTTTTCATGGGTTCACCTTGACACGCACTAACGAAACAGCCCATGCAGCCCTACAGCCCAATCATAGTATCCCATAAGTCAAAAGGAAAAAAAAAATAACGCGAACTCTAACCGTGATGGCGAAAACAGTGAAGCTACTTCATTCAAAAGTCTGCGCATTAAAAGAACGGTACCCTGCAGCGTCGAAAACGGATATCGTGTGACATTTTGTGGACAACAATCAAACACTATCAATAATCAACAACAATCAAAGCACCGAAAGAAAGTCCGATTCCGAACGGCCGACGACCCTGAGCGATAAGAAGCTCCAAAGGATCCAATGCTTCTAAAACTCAAATGATAATTTTTCCGCATAAGCCTAGGGCTTCTTTTCTAAAGCCAAACAATAATCACGTTGTCAAGATAAATGGGGTTATTTTACGTTGGTCTGACAAGGTTAAGTACTTGGGACTAATTTACGATAAAAAACTTATTTTCAAAGAGCACATTGAGAGTATACAAGCCAAGTGCATCAAATATACGAGATGTTTATATCCTCTCATTAACAGGAATTTTAAACTTTGTTGAAAGAACAAACTTTTGATTCAAAAACAAATTTCTAGACCAGCAATGCTTTATGCTGTACCGATATGGTCAAGTTGCTGTTCAACAAGGAAGGAAACGCTCCAAAGGGTTCAGATAAAATTCATAAAAATGAAGCGTCCTCCTTGGTTTGGTACACTCGAATTACATAGACTTACTGGTGTTGAACCATTAGAAGCTATGTCAAATAAAATTATTAACAATTTTCGACAAAAATCGTTGCAATCCTCTATTGCTACGATAAGCTCTTTTTATAGCCAATAAGTTAGCAATTAAGTTAGTTATAAATTTACTTCCCCTTTTCTGACAAGTAGGTTTAAATTCCTACGAATGATAAGTCCTAATTGCGAAAGCAAACAAATCCTAACAATTAAAATTACAAATTTCTAACAGTGTTGAGAAGTCACCATTTGTGATTGGACACACATACTCATTATTTACTAATATTTATCATAAATACTTAATTAGTAGCTTCCCTTCCAAATCCCCCTCTAAAAAAAAAAAGCTCCAATGGATGCTGAAGAGGAAGACCGAGGGAAAAGTGACTACATCGCTGCGTGCGCTTGAGCGGTTGGTCGGTGCAACTGGTTAAACTGTGAAAATTGCCTGGCGAACATGGATGACAACGACTGGCAGGGCACTTCATATTTTACTTTTTCCACGATGGAAGTGAACTCTGGAGTGAAGTTCATTTGACACACTAAGTTTCCCAAGAAGGTGCTGCTAAAGCTGACAATCAGCGAGAAGATAATGCCACGGCCGCTCTTCTTTCGCTTCGGACTGGCCGTGAACGGGCAAATTTATAGTTAAGTGCCTGCTGCAAGTTGCGACGGTAATCAAGAAATATCATAAAAGCGGAAATGCGGTGTACTGGTTGAATCTGCCGTCGGTTTACTACTAAAGTAATCGTTGGAGGAGATGGAGCGTCCTTTTGCTGCGCCCCATCGACATTTTCTGGGCAAAACTGAAGGGTAAGATCTACTCCAACAATTTTGTCGCGAAAACTGAGGAAAAATTGATGAAAAAAAAAGAGGAGAAAGAACTCAAAAACATGCATACACGCATTTTTTCGTCCGCCATAGTGATTGTTCCAACTAACTGCCGGAAGGCCACCCATGAACCTTTCCTATTTCTTACTACCCACTCGGGAAAATAGTGTGACGCCGGTCAATATCTTTATGAAAAATGTATTCAGGTAGCTTTAATTCTCTTCCTACAGATGGTGCTGACATCTATCATCTAAGTAAATGGTGATAGCCATTTTGTTTCTTCGGAAAAGTTGTTTATATCATCAATTGACTCTTAACCCAAATTTTAGTAATTAATTATAACTGGGAATTAATTCGTATGTTTCACTTCAGATATATTAAAATTTTCGAGTAGTCATGGAACGAATTATCAATAATTTGTAGTTTTGTAGTGCCAATCTCCGACGCCCCGAGAAGCGACTCCACCCAGGACTCTAACTTACGACCCGTTGATTACCGGACCGACGCACACTGAGGAGAATCATGATGAACAAAACATAACTTCTCAAATTCAAGTCATAGAAAATTGTTGTCTTCAACAAAGTTTTTCGATTGATTGTGATCTATTTTTAAAGTTTGGTTTAGATCAGTTTATGTTGATCTAAACCACTTTGTTCCCGAAAAATCATGCCCAATATCTTTTTAAATTCATGTTATATAGGTCTTACGTGTCACGTGAAGTTGATCAACTGTATACGATTTACCGTTTTGCACATCATGTTTTGATCTAGAGCACATTTTTATCTGGAAATCTTTATTTTAATGGAATATAATTTCTATTCTATAAATTCAAGTCAAGGCGGTGTTTCCAGAAACATTTCGCAGGATTCCTTGTACATTCAAATACAAAATCTATTGCTCTAGATTACCAATTGATCTAGATCGCTTAAATTTTAAAGTGAAATTCGTCATGATTCATGATGAACAACAAAGATGATTGAAATTAAATGGATGACAGAAACGTTTGTTCATCATCTTCCGAATCATTTTCAACGTGAAAAAGTTTCACGACAGCTTTTTTTTGTTTCGCGGGTATCAGTTGAATCGAAGTTTGATTTTAAACTGGACAAAAAAGGGTCAGATGTGATCAACATACCGTTCAATACATCTTACACGGTTCCAATTATGCTGGAGTTTCG